>NC_092746.1:120262640-120477640 GCF_047496795.1 Chiloscyllium punctatum | reverse complement strand
TGGCAACCTTCAAAGATCTATGTACATAGACCCCAAGATCCCTCTGTTCCTCCACCTGACCAAGAACCCTACCATTAACCCTGTATTCCGCATTCTTATTTGTTCTTCCAAAATGGACAACTTCACACTTGGCAGGGTTGAACTCCATCTGCCACTCCTCAGCCCAGCTCTGCATCATATCTAAGTCCCTCTGCAGCCGACAACAGCCCTCCTCACTGTCCACAACTCCACCTATCTTTGTATCATCTGCAAATTTCCTGACCCACCCTTCGACTCCCTCATCTAAGTCATTAATAAAAATTACAAACAGCAGAGGGCCCAGAACTGATCCCTGCGGAACTCCACTTGTAACTGGACTCCATGCTGAATATTTACCATCTACCACCACTCTCTGACTTCGACCGGTTAGCCAGTTTTCTATCCAATTGGCCAAATTTCCCTCTATCCCATGCCTCCTGACTTTCCGCATAAGCCTACCATGGGGAACCTTATCAAATGCCTTACTAAAATCCATGTACACTACATCCACTGCTCTACCCTCATCCACATGCTTGGTCACCTCCTCGAAGAATTCAATAAGACTTGTAAGGCAAGACCTACCCTTCACAAATCCGTGCTGGCTGTCCCTAATCAAGCAGTGCCGTTCCAGATACTCGTAAATCCTATCCCTCAGTACCCTTTCCATTACTTTGCCTACCACAGAAGTAAGACTAACTGGCCTGTAATTCCCGGGGTTATCCCTATTCCCTTTTTTGAACAGGGGCACAACATTCGCTACTCTCCAGTCCCCTGGTACCACCCCCGTTGCCAGTGAAGACGAGAAGATCATTGCCAACGGTACTGCAATTTCCTCTCTTGCTTCCCACATAATCCTAGGATATATCCCGTTCAGGCCCGGGGGACTTGTCTATCCTCAAGTTGTTCAAAATGTCCAACACATCTTCCTTCCTAACAGATATCTCTTCTAGCTTATCAGTCCGTTTCACACTCTCCTCTTCAACAATACAGTCCCTCTCGTTCGTAAATACTGAAGAGAAGTACTTGTTCAAGACCTCTCCTATCTCTTCCGACTCAATACACAGTCTCCCACCACTGTCCTTGATCGGACCTACCCTCGTTCTCGTCATTCTCAGGTTTCTCACATATGCATAGAATGCCTTGGGGTTATCCTTGATCCTATCCGCCAGGGATTTTTCATGCCCTCTCTTAGCTCTCCTAATCCCTTTCTTCAGGTCCCTTCTGGCTATCCTGTATCCCTCCACTGCTCTGTCTGAACCTTGTTTCCTCAACCTTATGTAAGCCTCCTTCTTCCTCTTTACTAGACATTCAACCTCCCTCGTCAACCAAGGCTCCCTCACACGACCATTTCTTTCCTGCCTGATCGGTACATACATATCAAGGACACGTCGTATCTGCTCCTTGAAAAAGTCCCACATTTCCACCACATCCTTCCCTGACAGCCTATGCTCCCAACGTATGCTCCTCAAATCCTGTCTTACAGCATCGTAATTTCCCTTCCCCCAATTGTAAAAACTTCCTTGTTGTGTGCACCTATCCCTCTCCATAACCAAGGTGAAAGTGACAGAATTGTGGTCGCCATCACCAAAATGTTCACCCACTAACAAGCCCACCACTTGTCCCGGTTCGTTACCGAGTACCAAATCCAATATGGCCTCCCCTCTGGTTGGACAATCTACATACTGCGTTAGAAAAGCTTCCTGGACACACTGCACAAACACCGCCCCATCCAATCTACTTGATCTAAAGAGCTTCCAATCAATATTTGGGAAGTTGAAGTCGCCCATGACTACGACCCTGTGGCTTCTGCACCTTTCCAAAATCTGTTTCCCAATCTGTTTCTCCACATCTTTGCTGCTATTGGGGGGCCTATAATAAACACCCAACAAGGTGACTGCACCTTTCCTATTTCTGACTTCAGCCCATACTACCTCCAGAGGCAGATCTCCCTCAAACTTCCTTTCTGCAGCCGTTATACCATTTCTAATTAGCAATGCCACCCCCCCTCCTTTTTTACCACCCTCCCTAATCTTACTGAAACATCTGTAACCAGGAACCTCCAACAGCCATTCCTGTCCCTCATCTATCCATGTTTCCGTGATAGCCACAACGTCGTAGTCCCAGGTACCGATCCATGCCTTAAGTTCACCCACCTTATTTCTGATACTCCTTGCATTGAAGTATACGCACTTGAGCCCATCTCTGTGTCCGTAAGTAGTCCCTGTCAGTGCTACCTTCTCCACAGCCTCCCTACAGTCTTGGACATCCTGACACACAGCTAGCTTACTTGCTGGACTACAAGTCCGGATCCCATCCCCCTGCCAAATTAGTTTAAACCCCCCCGAAGAGTGCTAGCAAACCTACCCCCCAGGATATTGGTGCCCTTCTGGTTCAGGTGCAACCCGTCCTGTTTATACAGGTCCCACCTTCCCCAGAATGCAGTCCAATTGTCCAAATATCTGAAGCCCTCCCTCCTACACCATCCTTGCAGCCACGTGTTCAACTGCACTCTCTCCCTATTCTTTGCCTCTCTGTCACGTGGCACCGGCAACAACCCAGAGATGACGACTCTGTCTGTCCTAGCTTTTAGCTTCCAGCCTAACTCCTTGAGCTCTTGAATGACCTCCCCGCCCCTCTTCCTACCTATGTCGTTGGTGCCAATGTGTACCACGACTTCTGGCTGCACACCCTCCCCCTTAAGGATTCTGAAGACACGGTCCGAGACGTCTCGGACCCTAGCACCCGGGAGGCAACAAACCATCCGAGAGTCTCGCCCATGTCCACAGAACCGCCTGTCCGTCCCTCTAACCAGAGAGTCCCCTATAACTAGCGCTCTCTTCTTCTCCCCCTTTCCCTTCTGAATCTCAGAGCCACAGACCCCTTCACTGCAGCTTACACCTGCAAGGCTGTCCCCCCCAACAGTTTCCAAAGCTGCATACTTATTTTTTAGGGGAACGACTACAGGGGAACCCTGCACTGCCTGTTTCTTCCCCTTCCCACCTCTAACTGTTACCCAGCTACCTCTGTTCTCTGGCGTAACTATGTCCCTGTAGCTTCTATCGATCACCCTCTCAGCCTCTCTAATAATCCTCAGCTCATCCAGTTCCAGTTCCAGTTCCCTAACTCGTTCGGTGAGGATCAGGATCTGACTGCATTTCCTGCACACGAAGTCGGCAGGAGTATCGGTGGTCACCCCTACCTCAAACATCCTGCAGGAGGAACATTCCACCGCCTGCGCTGCCATGACTGTACACTGTCTCCAAAAACAAGAACACACCCACTCAAATACTAATCACTTACCTTCCCGCCCAGCTATGCGCTCCAACCTCACTTCCGCTGCCCGCTACAGGTAAGTAATTTTGAAACAAACTGTCTTACCTTAGCTGTAGTCTCCCGGGTTCGTTTTTCCTCGGCCGCTGCTCCCACTCAAATGACCGTTGGTGAATTAAAGGGGGAGTATTTATACTCACCGTTCTCCTTCCCGGCTGCCCCTCTGTTTACCGTCACTTCCTCTGCTGCTCCCGCTCTTTTTGTGAAGAGAGAGAAAAAAAAACCGCTGCCCGCTACAGGTAAGTAATTTTGAAACAAACTGTCTTACCTTAGCTGTAGTCTCCCGGGTTCGTTTTTCCTCGGCCGCTGCTCCCACTCAAATGACCCACTCAAATATCTTGTCTATTTACCCTATCCATGCCCCTCATGATTTTGTAAACCTCTATAAGGTCACCCCTTAGTCTCCAATGCTCTAGGGAAAACAGCCTCAGCCTGTTCAGCCTCTCCCTATAGCTCCAACCCTCCAACCCTGGCAACATCCTTATAAATCTTTTCTGAACCCTTTCAAGTTTCACAACATCTTTCCGATAGAAGGGAGACCAGGATTGAATGCAATATTCTAAACGTGGCCTCACCAATGTCCTGTACAGCTGCAACATGGTACCTCACCTCCTGTACTCAATGCTCTGACCAATGGAGTCAAGTGTGCCAAATGCTTCCTTCACCCTGCTGTCTATCCTCAACTCTACTTTCAAGGAATTGTGTACCTGCATCCCTAGGTCTTTCTGTTTGACAACACCCCCTAGGGCCTTCCCATTAACTGCGTCCGTCCTGCTCTGATTTGCTTTACCAAAATGCGACACCTCACATTTATTTGAATTAACTTCTATCTGCCACCCCTTGGCCCACTGACTCAGCTGCTGTACTGTTAGAGAACCTCCTTCACTGACCACTCTCCCATGGTTCTGACTCAGTGTAAGGCGTCATGTGCAAGTTTACTCATCTTGCCTCCTCTCTTCTTATCCAAATCGAACATCAGTGGACCCAACACCGATTCTTGAGGCACATCGCTGGTCACAGGCCTCCAGTCAGACTAGCAACCCTTCACCACCGCCCACTGTCTCCTCCCTTTGAGCCAATTTTGTATTCAGTTGTCTAGCTCTCCCTCAATCCCCATGTGACCTAGCTGAAAATGTGTTGCTGGTGATCTAACCTTGCTAACCAGCCGACCATATGGAACCTTAGCGAAGGCCTTACTGAAGGCCACAACTACTGATCAACCTTGGAAGGCATCACAACAACAGGGGCACTTCCACAATTCCAAAGCTTAATGTTGTGACAACGGAACGTCAAACCTTCAAAACAAAACCGAAAGCAAAATAAGAGGCTGGGCGTTGTATTCCATTTTGCAAAGTGTCTGGTTTTTATGATTTGGAGATGCCGGTGTTGGACTTTGAGGGGGGGTGGAGTGGGGGGAGCAAAGTTAAAAATCACACAACACCAAGTTGTAGTCCAACAGCTTTAATTGGAAACACACTCGCTTTTCGGAGCGTCGCTCCTTTATCACAATCACCTGATGAAGGAGCTGCACTCCGAAAGCTAGTGCTTCCAATTAAACCTGTTGGACTATAACCTGGTGTTGTGCGACTTTTAACTCTGTTTTTATGGTTATCTTTAACCCGTTTGGGTAGGTATTTGAGGGTGTGACTGAGAGAGTGGGTGAAATGTGGTTTCTTAGTAAACCCCAGAGCAAAGGTATGAAAAATAAGGTGAGCTTTGCCTTTTTTAAGAGCCCAAGGCTGTGCTATTGGGGCGAGTTCAGGTACCACAGTCATTGCAATGATATTGAATACACACAGTCCCTTACAAATATATTGATTTAGCTAATTTTGAGGAAACACTTTAAAACTGTGACAATATTTGGAAAGGTTTCCAATTAACGAGAAGTTATAGAGCTGCCGGGGGTATTGTGGAGTTGAGGGCAGAGTAGGGTGAGGGTGAGCTTATTGAGTGGTGGTGTAGGCTCAGTGGGCCGAATGGCCTCCTCCTGCTCCCGTTTCTCATGAGCTCCGGGTCAAACAAATTGTGAAACCGAGCTACAGAAGGATAGAGTGATAGAACAGAGAGAGCTAGGGGTTCACACACATAATTCTTTGAAGTTTGCATCACATATAGACAGGGTGGTTAAGAAAGTTGTCAGCATGTTGCCTCCATTGCTCAGATCTTTGAGGATAGGGATGTCATGTTGCGGTTGTACAGGATGTAGGTGAGGCCGCTTCTGCAGACTGCGTCCTGTTCTGGTCACCCTGTTATAGGAAGGATATTATTATTATTGAACTGTAGAGGGTTCAGAAGGATTTACCAGGATGTTGCCGGGACTGGAGGCTTTCAATTAGAGGGAGAGGCTGGACAGGCTGAGACTTCTATAATTGGAGCGTAGGAGGTTGAAAGGTGACCTTATAGAGGTTTTATAAAGTCATGAGGGGCATGGATAAGGTGAATGGCTTTCCCCTGGAGTGGGAGAGTTCGAAAGTAGGGGACATAGTTTTAAGGTGAGAGGAGAAAGATTTAAAAAAGACATAAAGGGGATTTTGTTTTACGTAGCGTGTGTGCAGTGAACTGCCAAAGGAAGTGGTGGACAGCACCCTCCAAACCCATGACCACGTCCATCCAGAAGGACAAGGGGCAACAGGTCCATGGGAACACCACCCCCTGCAAGTTCCCTCCGAATCACTCACCATCCTGATTTTGGAAATATATCCCCGTTCCTTCACTGTCGCTGGGTCAAATCCTGGAATTCCCTCCCTAAGGGCATTGTGGGTCAACCCACAGCAGGTGGACTGCAGCGGTTCAAGAAGGCAGCTCAGCCCCACCTTCTCCAGCACAAGGACAGATGCCCTTACCCCAAGAGCAAACCCCCAGATGCAAACACCCTCAATCCAGGTTGTGCAACATGTGCGAGCACAGAATTGTTACTGGGAGGAAGGAGGCCATTCAGCCCATCGTGTTTGCACCAGCAGTCCACTTTAGGACCCTTCTTCCACCTTCTCCCCATAACTTTGCACATTCTCTCTTTTAACAGCAATGTATTCACCAGAGTTTAGAAGAATGAGAGGGAATTCTGATGGCAGCTTAGAAAGTTCTAACAGGGCTACATAAAGGTTAATGTAGGACGTTCCGGATAACTGGGCACTCCTAGGACTAGGGTCCTGGTTTAAGGATACAGGGTAAGCTATTTGGGACAGGGATGAGGAGACATAGCTTCCCCCAGAGAGTGGGGAGCCTGTGGAATTCTCTGCCACAGGAAGCAGCTGAGGCCAAAACATTGTGCTTTCAAGAAGGGGTTGGATATTGTTCGTAGGGATCAATGGGATCAAAGGAAAAGGGAAAAAAGTGGCAAAGGGATGCTGAGTTGGACGGTCACATTGAATGGCCGAACAGGCTCGAAGGGCCGAATGGACTACTCCTGCTCCCCACGCCACAAATGGATTCCTCAGATGCTTTAATTGGATCCGGCTCCACCCACTTCCAAGCGGCTATTCCAGCATCGGAGCTGCTCAGTGAATTAAGAGGAAGGATTTCTCCCACATTCATTTTTCTGCCTTTTTGAATTCCTTTCGATGTGGTGCTGTCTGGTCGTGCATCCTTTGTGAGTGGGAACAGTTTCTCCATATCTACCCCTGTGCAGGCACCTCGTGATTTTGGATAGCTCTATCGGACCTCCCACAAAGGGGAGATTTGGATAAGTCCAAGTGAGTCACCACTCTGTGATGAAGTCTGCTGAATGCTCTCCCCGGGAGCACACTGAGGATACCTTCCTGCTGCCGTTTCAGCTGAGCAGTGTTCCCTTAGTTATGGCGTTGCAAACAAATACATTTCCTGGGCACATCGTAAGAATCTTGCCCCATCTTCCTCTTCCACCGTCACTATCCCAGTCTGTATTCAGGTAATTAAAGCTGTCTCGTTGTAACTACACAGTCATTTTGCAACCCCACTTTCCTTGCACCTTAACTGACTGGTGTATTGGTAGTGAGAAAGAGTCGATTTACGTTTGTAAATCCAACAATCTCTTCGCACGCGATGAATTAGTTTTTTTTACAGAGAGTAGGAGAACGTGAGGACGGCAGATGCTGGAGTTCAGAGTCGAGAGTGTGACGCTGGAAAAGCACAGCAGGTCAGGCAGCATCCGAGGAGCAGGAGAAGCGACGTTTCAGTGCGAGAATCCTTCGTAAGGATTCCTGATCCATCAGGAGTACTGCAGAGAGTTGTGGACACAGCCCAGTCCATCACACAAACCCAACCTTCCATCCACTGACTCCACCTACACTTCCCACTGCCTGGGGAAAGCAGCCAACATCATCAAAGACCCCTCCCACCCCAGTTATACACTCTCCCACCTTTTTCCATCAGGCTGAAGATACAAAAGTTTGAAAACACTTACCAACAGATTCAAGAACAGCTTCTTCCTGGCTGTTATTAAACTTTTGAATGGACCTCTCAAATGTTAATTCTGACCTCTCTCTCTTTGCACCTTCTCTGTGGCTGTAATACTGTATTGTGCACTCTGTTCTGCTACCCTGATGCACTTTTGCCTGGATAGCAGGCAAAACAACACGTTTCACTGTAATTCAGTACACATGACAACAACAAAATCAATCAGTCATAGAGTCATAGAGATGTACAGCAAGGAAACAGACCCTTCGGTCCAACCCATCCACGCTGACCAGATATCCCAACCCAATCTAGTCCCACCTGCCAGCACCCACCCCATATCCCTCCAAACCCTTCCGATTCATATACCCATCCAAATGCCTCTTAAATGTTGCAATTGTACCAGCCTCCACCACTTCCTCTGGCAGCTCATTCCATACACATACCACCCTCTGTGTGAAAAAGTTGCCCCTTAGGTCTCTTTTATATCTTTCCCCTCTCACCCTAAACCTCTAGTTCTGGACTCCCCTACCCCAGGGAAAAGACCTTGTCTATTTATCCTATCCATGTCCCTCATAATTTTGTAAACCTCTATAAGGTCACCCCTCAGCCTCCGACGCTCCAGGGAAAACAGCCCCAGCCTGTTCAGCCTCTCCCTGTAGCTCAAACCCTCCAACCCTGGCAACATGTTTGTAAATCTTTTCTGAAACCTTTCAAGTTTCACAACATCTTTCCGATAGGAAGGAGACCAGAATTGCATGCAATATTCCAACTGTGGCCGAACCAATGTCCTGTACAGCCGCAACATGACCTCCCAACTCCTGTACTCAATACTCTGACCAATAAAGGAAAGTATACCAAACGCCTTCTTCACTATCCTATCTACCTGCGACTCCACTTTCAAGGAGCTATCAACCTGCACTCCAAGGTCTCTTTGTTCAGCAACACTCCCTAGAACCTTACCATTAAGTGTATAAGTCCTGCTAAGATTTGCTTTCCCAAAATGCAGCACCTCGCATTTATCTGAATTAAACTCCATCTGCCACTTCTCAGCCCATTGGCCCATCTGGTCCAGATCTTGTTGTAATCTGAGGTAACCCTCTTTGCTGTCCACTACACCTCCAATTTTGGTGTCATCTGCAAACTTACTAACTGTACCTCTTATGCTCTCATCCAAATCATTTATGTAAATGACAAAAAGTAGAGGACCCAGCACCGATCCTTGTGGCACTCCACTGGTCACAGGCCTCCAGTCTGAAAAACAACCCTCCCCCACCACCCTCTGTCTCCTACCTTTGAGCCAGTTCTGTATCCTAATGGCTAGTTCTCCCTGTATTCCATGAGATCTAACCTTGCTAATCAGTCTCCCATGGGGAACCTTGTCGAACGCCTTACTGAAGTCCATATAGATCACATCTACTCCTCTGCCCTCATCAATCTTCTTTGTTCCTTCTTCAAAAAACTCAATCAAGTTTGTGAGACATGATTTCCCACGCACAAAGCCATGTTGACTTTCCCTAATCTGTCCTTGCTTTTCCAAATACATGTACATCCTGTCCCTCAGGATTCCCTCCAACAACTTGCCCACCACCGAGGTCAGGCTCACTGGTCTATAGTTCCCTGGCTTGTCTTTACTGCCCTTCTTAAAAAGTGGCACCACGTTAGCCAACTTCCAGTCTTCCGGCACCTCACCTGTGACTATCGATGATACAAATATCTCAGCAAGAGGCCCAGCAATCACTTCTCTAGCTTCCCACAGAGTTCTCGGGTACACCTGATCAGGTCCTGGGGATTTAACCTCCTTTAACTGTTTCAAGACATCCAGCAATTCCTCCTCTGTAATCTGGACATTTTGCAAGATGTCACCATCTGTTTCCCTACAGTCTATATCTTCCATATCCTTTTCCACAGTAAATACTGATGCAAAATATTCATTTAGTATCTCCTCCATTTTCTGTGGCTCCACACAAAGGCCGCCTTGCTGATCTTTGAGGGGCCCTATTCTTTCCCTAGTTACCTTTTTGTCCTTAATATATTTGTAAAAACCCTTTGGATTCTCCTTAATTCTATTTGCCAAAGCTATCTCATGTCCCTGTTTTTCCCTCCTGATTTCCCTCTTAAGTATACTCCTACTCCCTTTATACTCTTCTATGGATTCACTCGATCTATCCTGTCCATACCTGACATATGCTTCCTTCTTTTTCTTAACCAAACCCTCAATTTCTTTAGTCATCCAGCATTCCCTATACCTACCAGCCTTCCCTTTCACCCTGACAGGAATATACTTTTTCTGGATTCTTGTTATCTCATTTCTGAAGGCTTCCCATTTTCCAGCCGTCCCTTTACCCGCGAACATCTGCCTCCAATCAGCTTTCGAAAGTTCTTGCCTAATACCGTCAAATTTGGCCTTTCTCCAATTTAGAACTTCAGCTTTTAGATCTGGTCTATCCTTTTCCATCACTATTTTAAAACGAATAGAATTACGGTCGCTGGCCCCAAAGTGCTCCCCCACTGACACCTCAGTCACCTGCCCTGCCTTATTTCACAAGAGTAGGTCAAGATTTGCACCTTCTCTAGTAGGTACATCCACATACTGAATCAGAAAATTGTCTTGTACATACTTAAGAAATTCCTCTCCATCTAAACCTTTAACACTTTGGCAGTCCCAGTCTATGTTTGGAAAGTTAAAATCCCCTACCATAACTACCCTATTATTCTTACAGATAGCTGAGATCTCCTTACAAGTTTGTTTCTCAATTTCCCTCTGACTATTGGGGGGTCTATAATACAATCCCAGTAAGGTGATCATCCCTTTCTTATTTCTCAGTTCCACCCAAATAACTTCCCTGGATGTATGTCTGGGAATATCCTCCCTCAGCACAGCTGTAATGCTATCCCTTATCAAAAACGCCACTCCCCCTCCTCTCTTGCCTCCCTTTCTATCCTTCCTGTTGCATTTGTATCCTGGAACATTAAGCTGCCAGTCCTGCCCCTCCCTGAGCCATGTTTCTGTAATTGCTATGATATCTCAGTCCCATGTTCCTAACCATGCCCTGAGTTCATCTGCCTTCCCTGTTAGGCCCCTTGCATTGAAATAAATGCAGTTTAATTTATTAGTCCTACCTTGACCCTGCCTGCCCTGACTGTTTGACTCACTTCTGTTCTCAGCTGTACCTGTCTCAGATCGATCTCTTTCCCCCCTCCCCCCACCTTACTAGTTTAAATCCTCCCAAGTCGTTGTAGCAAATTTCCCTGCCAGTATATTAGTCTCCTTCCAATTTAAGTGCAATCTGTCCTTCTTGTACAGGTCAATCAATTTGTTTCTCTCCATCTTTTTGTTTGATGACTTGTCTTTGATAGTTCGGGACTCAGTGATGGTATGTCAAGGGGCAGTGGTTAGATCATTTCTTGTCGGAGATGATCCTTGCCTGGACCAATTGGCCTTCAGTAATCAGTTTCCAGAGAGATATACAATTGAAAACAATGACCATTTTATTCCAAAATACTCTTCGTTCAATCGAGAGCAGACTATCTTTCCTTCTGTAATAAAAACACAAAGTGCTGGAGGAACTCGGAGAGAAACAGTTAACATTTCAAGTCCAATCGAGATATTAGTTCCAACAAACTGAAATGTTAATTATATTTCTCTCTCCACTGATGCTGCCAGAGCTGATGCTAACCTGACGTTTTTATTTCTGATGTCCAACATTTCACTTTGATTTGCTATTCTTTGTTGTTTGGAGGACTGTACAGTGTTTGGATGCTTTCATCAGAGTAATGCATATGTTTCAAAATGAATTCATTGCACCTAAAGGGTTTGACGGCTCGATAAATCCCAATTTGTTCTTTCTCACAATCTCGCTGTACACCCGGCAGCTAATTGGCATGCTTGTGAGTAAGTCATTCTGTCTTTGTTACCGTTGATGTGGAAGTGCTGGTGTTGGACTGGGGTGGACAAAGTTAAAAGTCATATACTGGATTAGTGGTGCTGGAAGAGCACAGCGGTTCAGGCAGCATCCAACGAGCAGCGAAATCGACGTTTCGGGCAAAAGCCCTTCATCAGGAATAAAGGCAGGGAGCCTGAAGCGTGGAGAGATAAGCTAGAGGAGGGTGGGGGTGGGGAGAGAGTAGCATAGAGTACCCCACCCCCACCCTCCTCTAGCTTATCTCTCCACGCTTCAGGCTCACTGCCTTTATTCCTGATGAAGGGCTTTTGCCCGAAACGTCGATTTCGCTGCTCGTTGGATGCTGCCTGAACTGCTGTGCTCTTCCAGCACCACTAATCCAGTATTTGGTTTTCAGCATCTGCAGTCATTGTTTTTACAAAGTTAAAAGTCACACAACACCAGGTTATCGTCCAACAGGTTTAATTGGAAGCACTGGCTTTTGGAGCGGCGCTCCTTCGTCAGGTAGCTGTGACCTGAGGACCATCTGATGAAGGAGCAGCGCTCTGAAAGCTAGTGCTTCCAAATAAACCTGTTGGACTATAACCTGGTGTTGTGTGATTTTTAACTTTGCAAAAACCAGTACAAGCCTTTACAAGCTCAAAATCACCTCCTGGCTCCTGTAACTCTATGATCATATTAATAAAGCCTTGGGTACTCTCTGCTTTATTAACTTCTCCCTTCCTCTGAGCTGCCACATTCTGCACATAAACATTTTGGTCCCTCTGTTCCTGCACCCCCTAAGAATTGTACCCTGGACTTTATCTTGCCTTTCCCCATTATTTGTCTAAATATGTACCACCTCACACTTATCCGCATTGAAATTTGTCTCCCACTTACTCTGCCACTCCGCCCAATTGCCAATGGTCAAGAGAATTGGATGAGGATCATGAATGAAAACAATTTCAGTGGTATCAGTCAAGGACAAGGGGATGGAAGTGATCACTGCAGGGAGATGGCGCGGTTCTGATGGGCAGAATGGCCTTCTTCTGCGCTGTGGCCGTACTCTGCAAAGGGCTTTGTAAAGTATTGCCAGGACAGTGAATCAGAGATGGACGGATGTTACTAAGGTACGTGGTGGAGCAGGTTGGTGCAGATGAGTAACCTCCTATTGTCACCAGAGCCCTTTCTGTTACAATCAGTGGAGTGGGATGATCCACATCTACAGGAATTATCTCCAGTTCAACATCTGAACCGACAGACATGCGGGAGTCAGAAAACGTTGGTTTGCAGGTGCAGTAGGCAACAAGGAGGCAAATAGAGCATTGTCCTTCGTTGCTAGGGAGATGGAGTTTAGATATAGGGAGGTTATGTTACACCTGTACAAAGTGCTGGTGAGGCCACACCTGGAGTACTGCGTGCTGTTTTGGTCTCCTTACTTGAGAAAGGATGTACTGACAGTGGAGGGGATGCAGAGGAGGTTCACTAGGTTGATTCCGGAGTTGGGAGGGTTGGTTTATGAGGAGAGGTTGTGTCGGCTGGAACGACATTCAGTGGAGTTTAGAAGAATGAGAGGTGATTTTACAGACACATATGAAGTTATGAAAGGAATAGATAGGATAGAAGCAGGGAGGCTGTTTCCCCTGGAGGGGGTGATACTAGAACGAGGGAGCACAGCTTCAGATTAAGGGAGGGGCAAATTTCAGACTGAATTAAGGAGGAACATCTTCACCCAGAGGGTTGTGAATTTGTGGAATTCCCTGCCCAGGGAGGTGAGGTTGAGGCTATCTTACGGAGTGTTTTTAAGGCATAGATAGATTTTTGAACAGTAAAGAAATTAAGGCTTACAGTGAGAGGGCGGGTAAGTGGAGTTTACATGGACAGATCAGCCATGATCTGATTGAATGGCGGAACAGGCTTGATGGGCCGAATGGACTCCTCCTGTTTCTAGTGTTCTTATGCTAAGATGGGGCACCCGATAGCTCCCAGCAGTGGTAACATAGAACATAGATAGAACATAGAACAATACAACGCAGAACAGGCCCTTCGGCCCTCAATCTTGTGCCGACCTGTGAACTATTCTCAGCTCGTCCCCCTACACTATCCCAAAATCATCGTTGTGCTTATCTAACGATTGTTTAAATCTCCCTAATGTGACTGAGTTGACTACATTAGCAGATAGGGCATTCCACGCCCTTACCACTCTCTGTGTAAAGAACTTGTCTCTGACATCTGTCTTAAATCCATCACCCCTCAATTTGTAGTTATGTCCCCGCGTACACGCTGACGCCATCATCCTAGGAAAAAGACTCTCACTGTCTACCCTATCTAATCCTCTGACCATCTTGTGTGTCTCTATCAAATCCCCCCTTAGCCTTCCTCTTGCCAATGAGAACAGGTTCAAGTCTCTCAGCCTTTCCTCATAAGACCTTCCCTCCAGACCAGGCAACATCCCGGTAAATCTCCTCTGCACCTTTTCCAAAGCTTCCACATCCTTCCCGAAATATGGGGACCAGAACTGTACACAATATTCCAAGTGCAGCCGCACCAGCGTTTTGTAACTTTGATATTTCCTGATCAACCTGTTCAGAGATGTACTTACGCCCCTCTGGAGTTGGTGAGCCTAGAATCTGGGCTTCCTGAATCAGTGGTAGGGACACTACCACCCCACTGGAGGGTCCCTCCTGATAACTACGAAGCTGCAGTGAAATCCTGCCGCTGTTTTCATTCCATCGTTCCAAACTGAGTCAAATTCATGTTTATCTTTCTCATAGCACCAGCAGAATGCGCAAACAGGAGCTAATTGATTAGCCACTGGCAATCCGATTCCAAAATCTAATCTAACAGTGACAAAGTTAAAAAATCACGTTACAGGATCATAAGACACCTTTTATAATAAAAGGTGACATCTCAGCTCAGACAATACATTAAAGATGTGAGGTTAGAGTCTGTCTGTGTCCCAGTCTTGAGCCAGATTGGTGCTATTTCCAAAGTGGAATTTACAAATTTTACGTGGATTGACTCCCTGCAGATTTTTTTGAGCAGAAAAGAATGCATCTGCAAATGCGATTCGGCAGGTTTTTACAGAGTTCTTGCAAATGTATATAGACTTGTGTGAGACCACAGCTGCACTACCGTGACCACTTCTGGGTGCTAAATTTTCGGAAAGATGTGAATGATTGGAGAGAGTGCAGAAGGGATTTGTCAGAATAATTTCAGAGATGGGAAATCTCAGACTGAAGAGGTTGGGAACTCTTCTCATCCAAGAGCGAATTTGATTTGATTTATGATGTCACATGTACCGTGATACAGTGAAAAGTATTGCTTTGCATGCTAACCAGACAAATCATAAGTACATCAGGGTAATAGAGCAGAATATAGTGTTACAGCAACAGACAAGGTGCAGGGAAAGATCAACTCGAATACATGAGAGGGACATTCATAAGTCTGATAACAGTGGGGAAGAAGCTGTTCTTGAATCTGTTGTACATGTTTTCAAACTTTTGTATCTTCTGCCCGATGGAAGAGGGTGGGAGAGAGTATAACCGGGTCGGGAGGGGTCTTTGATGATGCTGGCTGCTTTCCCAAGGCAGTGGGAAGGGTAGATGGAGTCAGGGGATGGAAGGTTGGTTTGTGTGATGGACTGGGCTGTGTTCACAACACTCTGTAATTCCTTGTGGTGCTGGGCAGAGCAGTTGCTGGATCACACTGTCATGCATCTCGATAGGATACTTTTTGTTGTGTATCTATAAACATTGGTAAGAACCATTGTAGACATGCTGAATTTCCTTAGCCTACTGAGGAAATAGAGGCATTATTGTGCCTTCTCGACTGTAACGTTGACGTGGATGGACCAGGACAGACCATTGGTGATACTTGCTCCCAGGAGCCATAAGTTCTTGACCATCCCCACGTCCTGAGCATTGATATGCAGACATGTAAAGACGATGGCTAAAGGGACGTTAGAAATTGTCAATATCGTGGTGGAGTTGCATGGAATATATCAAGAGAAACTGTTCCTGTTTTAAAAGGGGTTAAGAAATAAAGCAAGTGTCTGGAAATGTGGTGGAGTCAGGTTCATGGGCGGCACTGAGGAAGGATGGTTATCTGAATATGAACAAAGTGTGGGGTTGTGAGACAAGCTCAGGAGATTGGCACTATTCTCTGAAGGAGAAAGTGAGGACTGCAGATGCTGGAGATCAGAGCTGAAAATGTGTTGCTGGAAAAGCGCAGCAGGTCAGGCAGCATCCAAGGAACAGAAGAATTGACGTTTCAGGCATGTGCCCTAAAGCATTCCTGAAGAAAGGTTCATGCCCGAAACGTCGATTCTCCTGTTTCTTGGATGCTGCCTGACCTGCTGCGCTTTTCCAGCAACACATTTTCAGCACTATTCTCTGAAGAGCCAGTACAGGCATCCTGGGCTGAATGGCCATCTCCCACACTATACTGAGTCTGTGGTTGTGTAATTTTGACGCCATGATCGAATTTGCCTTCACCTGCCTCTCAGACTGTGTATTCCAGACCCTCACCACTCAGAGTGGTAACAGATTTCCACTCATGTCACCTTCTAGTCACCCTGTCTAACCATGTGATCTGATGCCCCCTGATTGTCAGCACTCGGGCCAATGGGACTAGTTGCTCTCTTGATCTCTGGCCCCCACATGAGAATGAATGGTTCCATCAAATCTTCTCTCAACCATTTCGTCTCTTGGGGAGTGAGCTTTATGATCGCCTCTGCGATAGGTGCTACGTAAATTCAATCCTGAATGGTCTGAGTCAACCATGTTGCTGTGGGTCTGCAGTGGAGGAGGACAGGGCCAATATTGGGACTAGTGGGACTGCCCTCTGAAGAGAGGTTGGTTTGGTTAGGCCTGTATTCACCAGATTCTGAATTAGCGGTGCTGGAAGAGCACAGCAGTTCAGGCAGCATCCAACGAGCAGCGAAATCGCCGTTTCGGGTAAAAGCCCTTCATCAGGAATAAAGGCAGTGAGCCTGAAGCATTGAATGGTGGTGCAGGCTCGAAGGGCAGAATGGCCTACTCCTGCACCTATTGTCTATTGTCAAATAGACGTTTACCCACAAACAAAGTCACCACCACCAAGACTAGCTTTCAATTCTCAATTAACTATATCGACATTTCACCATCCGTGGCGGTGGGATTTGAACCCCTGACCCCAGAGCAGTGTCCTGAGCCTTTGGATGACCTGATTCCCATCGACTGGAAAGAAAAACGGAAAAAAGGTGGAAATAGCCGGGATAGCATCTGTGAAGAGAGAGGAAAAAAAACCCGAGTGAATCAACGGGGAGAGTAGAACTGGGAGAGCGCGTGCTGGGGGGTGGGTTTAGTGGTTATATAGAAGAGAGGGACATTGGGGGTGAAAGTTAAAAGGATAGTCTGTGGAAAACAAAGAGATTTGATAAAAAATAATCACACTGTAAGCCAATCAGAATTTAGATTTTTTTTAGATTTTTTTTGTGACGTGTACTCAAGTACAGAAGTACAGGATTACAGTGAAAAGTGTATAATGTTGCCCCATATCGCGCCAACTTAGGGTACCAAGGGACAAGAAAAGCTTAGAAACAAGCAAGTAAGGGGGGGTTAGCACTGTTGCCTCACAGCACCAGGGTCCCAGGTTCAATTCCCACCTCAGGCGACTGACTGTGTGGAGTTTGCATATTCTCCCCGCGTCTGCGTGGGTTTCCTCCGGGTGCTCCGGTTTCCTCCCACAGTCCAAAGATGTCCAGGTCAGGGTGGATTGACCATGCTAAACTGGCCCCATTGTGTTCAGGAATGTGTAGGTTAGGTGCATTCGTCAGGGGGAAAATGTAGGGGAATGGGTCTGCATGGGTTACTCTTCAAAGAGAGGAAGTGAGGGCTGGAGGTCAGAGTTGAGAGTGTGGCGCTGGAAAAGCACAGCACGTCAGGCAGCATCTGAGGAGCAGGAGAATTGACATTGCAGGCAATCCTAATGAGGGGATTAGGATCCTGTAACGTTGATTAGATTAGATTACTTACAGTGTGGAAACAGGCCCTTCGGCCCAACAAGTCTACACCGACCCGCAACCCACCCATTCCCCTACATTTACCCTTTTACCTAACACTACGGGCAATTTAGCGTGGCCAATTCACCTGACCTGCACATCTTTGTGACTGTGGGAGGAAACCGGAGCACCCGGAGGAAACCCACGCAGACACGGGGAGAACGTGCAAACTCCACACAGTCAGTCGCCTGAGTCGGGAATTGAACCCGGGTCTCTGGCGCTGTGAGGCAGCAGGGCTAACCACTGTGCCACCGTGCCGCCCTAATTTGCCTGCTCTTCAGATGCTGCCTGACCTGCTGTGCTTTTCCAGCACCACCCTCCCGACTCTTACTGTTCGGAGGGTCGGTGTGGACTTGTTGGGCCGAAGGGCCTGTTACCACACTGTGGGAACTCTATTCTATAGAAACAAGGGTTAAGAAGTTCAGCATTATTTAAGTCGTGATGGGAGAAATTAAGAAGCTCCAAATGGGTCTGGCTGAGGTGTGAATGGCGATAGTAGAATTATCACCAATAGCAGCTGTGGAAAATGAAAAGAAATTGCTTATGATGGAGGCTATGATCTAAAATTGTTCAATTTTCCACTTTGATGCTATTCTTAATTAATTTATTAATCAGTCAGTTTTTAATGAGTGGCAGAATGGATCCATCAACATTTCACATTCGCCATGGGCAGTCCAACACTGAACCTGCTCGTGCCTGAGGAAGGTACTGTCCCCATTGGATGGGATTCTGTTCATGGAAAACACTGACAAATAATCCAGACTGTGGGAAGAGTTCCACCCGACTCTGATTTACTCTCCTCAGCCAGGCCTGCTGTGCGGTTTTGGTTCATTCACTCACAGGACGAGGGTGTCGTTGGCTCAGCAGCATGTATTGCTCATCCTTAGTTACCCAGAAGGCAGTTAAGAGCCAACCCCATTGCCGTGGGTCTGGAGTCACATGTAGGCCAGACCTGGTAAGGATAGCAGTTTCCTTCCTGAAGCGGCATTAGATGAGATTGTCCCCCGACAATGGATTCGTGGTTATCATCGGACTCTTCATTCCAGACGTTTTAGTTGAAACCAAACTCCACCATGGCAGGATTTGAACCCAGGTCCCCAGAACGTGGCCTGTGCTTCTGGATTAACAACCTAGTGATAATACCACTAGGCCATTGCCATCCCTGCTGTGAATGGGTGCCATCTTTGCTGCATGATCTGTGCTGAATTAGCTGATCAGAGACAGGGTAGGAACAGAAATATGGAATTGCCCTCAGTGCCTTCGGGAGGGGAGATATGGAATTGTCCTCAGTGCCTTCGGGAGGGGAGATATGGAATTGTCCTCAGTGCCTTCAGAGAGGGGAGATATGGAATTGTCCTCAGTGCCTTCAGAGAGGGGAGATATGGAATTGTCCTCAGTGCCTTCGGGAGGGGAGATATGGAATTGCCCTCAGTGCCTTCGGGAGGGGAGATATGGAATTGTCCTCAGTGCCTTCGGGAGGGGAGATATGGAATTGTCCTCAGTGCCTTCGGGAGGGGAGATATGGAATTGTCCTCAGTGCCTTCGGGAGGGGAGATATGGAATTGTCTTCAGTGCCTTCGGGAGGGGAGATATGGAATTGTCCTCAGTGCCTTCGGGAGGGGAGATATGGAATTGTCCTCAGTGCCTTCGGGAGGGGAGATATGGAATTGTCCTCAGTGCCTTCGGGAGGGGAGATATGGAATTGTCCTCAGTGCCTTCGGGAGGGGAGCAGGGTGATGAGACTCCAGGATCATCTGATTCCAAACTTTAACTCTGCTTCTCTCTCTGTGGGGATGTCAGATCTGCTGAGTTTCTCTAATTTGATTCCTGAAGAGTCCTGAACTGGTAGGGGGGAACCAGCCTCATTTCAGGATCGGGGATTGGGGGGGGGGGTATGGGGTTGGTAGGGCCACAATCACTTATGGTTGAGTTGAGGAGAAATATCTTCCCTCTGGGTTCTCAGTGAAGATTGAGTCCAATAGACATCTGGACACTTGGGAGAAGCATGAGGTCTGGCTTCAGACTGAAAAATGGAGGTTAGATTAGATTAGATTCCCTACAGGTGTGGAAACAGGCCCTTCAGCCCAACCAGTCCTCACCGACTCTCTCAAGAGTACCCCACCCTGACCCATTTCCCTCTGACTAATGCACTGAACATTATGGGGCAATTTAGCACGGCCAATTCACCCGATCTGCACATCTCTGGACTGTGGGAGGAAACTGGAGTAAACCCACGCAGACACGGGGAGAACGTGCAAACTCCACACAGTCAGTCGCCCGAGGCTGGGCCAATGCTTGCTGTCATTCCCCAAGTGCCCCAGAGGTGGCATAATTGAGCTGCCTTCTCAACCTGCTATGGTCGATCGGTGTATGGCGACCTATAATATGATTAGGGAGGGGGGGGGGATCCGGGAGTTTGACCCAGCAACAGTGGAAGAACAACAATATGTTTCTGAGTCTAAATGACACATGGAAGAGAAGCTGCAGTATTTCCAGGTGCCTAATCCCCTTGTCCCACTATGGTCCTGGGTTTAGAAGGTGCTGACTAAGGAGGTTTGGTGAATTTCTGCAGTGCATCTTGTAGATGGTAGACACTGCTGCTACTGAGCGTCGGTGGGGGAGGGAGTGGATGTTTGTGGATGTGGGGCCAATCAAGTGGGCTGCTTTGTCCTGGCTAATTCCTCCTACACCCCCCCCCCCCCCCCCCAGTCCTGAAGAAGGATTATAACCCAAAACATTGCCTTCTCCCCTTCCTGATGCTGCCTGGCCTGCTGTGTTCTTCCAGCCTCCTGCCTGTCTACCTTGGTTTCCAACATCCGCAGTTTTTGTTTTCTCCTGGGTGGTGTCCAGCTTCTTGAGTGTTGTTGGGGCTGCCCCCATCCAGGGGCAAGTGGGGAGTATTCCATCACACTCCTGACTTGTGCCTTGGAGATGGTGGACAGGCTTTTGGGAGTCAGGTGGGGAGTTACTCACTCCTGATTGGATTTGATTAGATCTATTTATTGTGACATGTACCTAAGTACAGTGAAAAGCTTTGTTTACAAGCAGTATACAGACAGATCGTAGGAAGCAAGGGCAAACAGATCAAAAGGTGAAGGAGAAACAAAAACAGAGGCACACAGGTTATGTCGCACAGGGCATGTACTGGGCAAGATCAATGGTTGGGAGATCAATGAGTTTTGAGAAGATTTGTAGCTCAGGTTGAGGTTCTGGATATAAGTTTGCTCGCTGAGCTGGAAGACTCATTTTCAGATGTTTCGTCACCATATCAAGTAACATCATCAGTGAGCCTCTGGTGAAGCGCTGGTGTTATGAGCCACTTTCTATTTATATGTTTAGGCTTCCTTGGGTTGGTGATGTCATTTCCTGTGTTTGGTGATGCCATTTCCTGTTCTTTTTCTGAGGGGTGGTAGATGGGGTCTAACTTGATGTGTTTGTTGATCGAGTTCCGGTTGGAATGCCATGCTTCTAGGACTTCTCGTGTATGTCCCTGTTTGACTTGTCCTGGGATGGATGTGTTGTCCCAGTCGAAATGGTGCCCTTTGTCATCTGCGTGGAAGGATACTAGTGAGAGTTATTAGAATGATCAGCATTATTTGAGGTTAGAATTCCTCAGTTCTATAACAGCTGGGATGAAGCTCTTCCTGAATCTGCTGCTGCATGTGTTCAGGTTTCTATATCTTCTGCTGAGCGTCTGACCTGCTCTTGTAACGCTAGGGTAAAAACAATGACTGCAGATGCTGGAAACCAGACTCTGGATTAGTGGTGCTGGAAGAGCACAGCAGTTCAGGCAGCATCCGAGGAGCTTCGAAATCGACGTTTCGGGCAAAAGCCCTTCATCGGGAATAAAGGCAGTGAGCCTGAAGCGTGGAGAGATAAGCTAGAGGAGGGTGGGGGTGGGGAGAGAGTAGCATAGAGTACAATGGGTGAGTGGGGGAGGGGATGAAAGTGATAGGTCAGGGAGGAGAGGGTGGAGTGGATAGGTGGAAAAGAAGATAGGCAGGTCGGTGAAGAGCTTCAGGGTAGAGGAAATGACCTGGGAGTTGCAGTGGGAGAGGGACTCCCTGCGATTCTTGTGGAGAGAGGAGGAAAACTTCTTCAAGGCAGGCACCGATAGGTCTGGTGTGACTGAAGATCAAAATATGGCCTTCTTAAAAAGCACCACGTTCTTGAGGGGCCGAATGGCCAACTCCTCGTTGTTCCTTTCATGGACATTGCACAGGAGCTTGAACTGAGTTGCAGTCTCTCAGGAGATGTCATCACGCTTCTGATTTCGAGAGAACTCTGGGCCCCTTGACCCAGCGACGAAGGAGGTGGTTAGGAGCTAAGGGAGGAAACAGGGTGGATTTTTTTCTTACCTCTGGCTCACGTTGCTGTCACTGTAGATTACTTTCCTTGCCTCACCATCTCGCCCTCAGCCACCTACATGCTGAAATGATTCAGAAGCACTGTTTTGATGGTGTTGCCCTGATGTGATTCACTCTCCCCTGTGAGTAATGCAGATAAGATTTGGAGAGCTTGCGAAACAGTTGCCAATAACCATCCTGACTTCCTTGGTTTGCTCATATCTCGGCTGCAGATGCTCACTTAGTCGGCACATTTACTTGCCAGTATCATATCATACTCTGCATGCCAAACACCCTGACAGAGATGAAAACTGAATTGGAAAGGGAATGATATGGTGCCCGTAATCACATTATTTTGGCTTCTGTTCGTGTTTCACCTACAGAATATTAAAGAAATCCATGCATCCAGGAACAGAGGGCAGGTTTTGCATTCACGTAGTGCCTTTACACCACTTCCATACTCCCAAACAGTAATGCAATAATCAGTTTTGAGTCACACAGCATAGACAATCCAAAATAGTCCAACTCCTCCACAGATATTCCAAATTAATCCAGTCCCATTTGCCACCATTTGGTCCATATCCCTCTAAACCCTTCCTATTCATATACCCATCCAGATGCCTTATAAATGTTGTAATTGTACCAGCCCCCACCACTTCCTCTGGCAGCTCATTCCATACACGTACCACCCTCTGTGTGAAAAAGTTGCCCCTTACATCCCTTTTAAATCTTCCCCCTCTCACCCTAAGCCTATTCCTTGTAGTTCTGGACTCCCCCACCCCGGGGAAAAGACCTTGCCAATTTATCCTATCCATGCCTCTCATGAATTTATAAACCTCTATAAGGTCACCCCCTCAGCCTCCGACGCTCCAGGGAAAACAGCCCCAGCCTGTTCAGCCTCTCCCTATAGCTCAAACCCTCGAACCCCGGCAACATCATGAGAGTCAAAGAGACATAGAGATGTACAGTATGGAAACAGACCCTTCCTGATGAAGGGCTTTTGCCCAAATCGTCGATTTTCCTGCTCCTCGGATGCTGCCTGAACTGCTGTGCTTTTCCAGCACCACTCTAATCTAGACTCTGGTTTCCAGCATCTGCAGTCCTTGTTTTTACCATCGCATTTCTGAAGGCTTCCCATTTTCCAGCCATCCCTTTACCTGCGAACATCTGCCTCCAATCAGCTTTCTAAAGTTCTTGCCTAATACCATCAAAAGTGGCCTTTCTCCAATTTAGAACTTCAACTTTTAGATCTGGTCTATCCTTTTCCATCACTATTTTAAAACGAATAGAATTATGGTCGCTGGCCCCAAAGTGGTCCCCCACTGACACCTCAGTCACCTGCCCTGCCTTATTCCCAAGAGTAGGTCAAGTTTTGCACCTTCTCTAGTAGGTACATCCACATACTGAATCAGAAAATTGTCTTGTACACACTTAACAAATTCCTCTCCATCTAAACCTTTAACACTATGGCAGTCCCAGTCGATGTTTGGAAAGTTAAAATCCTCTACCATAACTACCCTATTATTCTTACACATAGCTGAGATCTCCGTACAAGTTTGTTTCTCAATTTCCCTCTGACTATTGGGGGGTCTATAATACAATCCCGATAAGGTGATCATCCCTTTCTTATTTCTCAGTTCCACCCAAATAACTTCCCTGGATGTATTTCCGGGAATATCCTCCCTCAGCACAGTTGTAATGCTATCCCTTATCAAAAATGCCACTCCCCCTCTTCTCTTGCCTCCCTTTCTATCCTTCCTGTTGCATTTGTATCCTGGAACATTAGGCTGCCAGTCCACCCCATCCTTGAGCCATGTTTCCGTGATTGCTATGATATCCCAGTCCCATGTTCCTAACCATGCCCCGAGTTCATCTGCCTTCCCTGTTAGGCCCCTTGCATTGAAATAAATGCAGTTTAATTTATTAGTCCTACCTTGTCCCTGCCTGCCCTGACTGTTTGACTCACTTCTGTTTTCAGCTGTACCCGTCTCAGACCGATCTCTTTCCTCACTATCTCCCTGGGTCCCCCTCCCACCTTACTAGTTTAAATCCTCCCAAGCAGTTGTAGCAAATTTCCCTGCCAGTATATTGTCCCCTTCCAATCTAGGTGCAATCCGTCCTTCTTGTATAGGTCACTTCTACCCCAAAAGAGATTCCAATGATCCAAAAATGGGAATCCTTCTCCCATACACCAGCTCCTCAGCCATTCATTCATCTGGGTAAAAACAATGACTGCAGATGCTGGAAACCAGATTCTGGAATGGTGGTGCTGGTAGAGCACAGCAGTTCAGGCAGCATCCAAGGAGCTTTGAAATCAACGTTTCGGGCAAAAGCCCTTCATCAGGAATAAAGGCAGTGAGCCTGAAGCATGGAGAGATAAGCCAGAGGAGGGTGGGGGTGGGGAGAGAGTAGCATAGAGTACAATGGGTGAGTGGGGGAGGGGATGAAGGTGATAGGTCAAGGAGGAGGGTGGAGTGGATAGGTGGAAAAGGAGATAGGCAGGTTCGACAAGTCCGGACAAGTCATGGGGACAGTTACTGAGCTGGAAGTTTGGAACTAGGGTGAGGTGGGGGAAGGGGAAACTTTGATGGATGTGGAAGGCTCCTTTAGGGCCTTGGATAGAGGTGAGGGAGGAGGTGTGGGCGCAGGTTTTACAGTTCCTGCGGTGGCAGGGGAAAGTGCCAGGATGGGAGGGTGGGTTGTAGGGGGGCGTGGACCTGACCAGGTAGTCACGGAGGGAATGGTCTTTGCGGAAGGCAGAAAGGGGCGGGGAGGGAAATATATCCCTGGTGGTGGGGTCTTTTTGGAGGTGGCGGAAATTTTGGCGGATAATTTGGTTTATGCGAAGGTTGGTAGGGTGGAAGGTGAGCACCAGGGGCGTTCTGTCCTTGTTATGGTTGGAGGGGTGGGGTCTGAGGGTGGGGGTGTGGGATGTGGACGAAATACGTTGGAGGGCATCTTTAACCACGTGGGAAGGGAAATTGCGGTCTCCAAAGAAGGAGGCCATCTGGTGTGTTCTGTGGTGGAACTGGTCCTCCTGGGAGCAGATCCGGCGGAGGCGGAGAAATTGGGAATACGGGATGGCATTTTTGCAAGAGGTAGGGTGGGAAGAGGTGTAATCCAGGTAGCTGTGGGAGTCGGTGGGTTTGTAAAGAATGTTGGTGTCAAGTCGGTCGTCATTAATGGAGATGGAGAGGTCCAGGAAGGGGAGGGAGGTGTCAGAGATGGTCCAGGTAAATTTAAGGTCAGGGTGGAATGTGTTGGTGAAGTTGATGAATTGCTCAACCTCCTTGCGGGAGCACGAGGTGGCGCCAATGCACTCATCAGTGTAGCGGAGGAAGAGGTGGGGAGTGGTGCCGGTGTAATTACAGAAGATTAACTGTTCTACGTAGCCAACAAAGAGACAGGCATAGCTGGGCCCCATAAGTGTGCCCATGGCTACCCCTTTGGTCTGGAGGAAGTGGGAGGATTCAAAGGAGAAATTGTTAAGGGTGAGGACCAGTTCGGCCAAACGAATGAGAGTGTCAGTGGAAGGGTACTGTTGGGGACGTCTGGAGAGGAAAAAACGGAGGGCTTGGAGGCCCTGGTCATGGCGGATGGAGGTGTAGAGGGATTGGATATCCATGGTGAAGATGAGGCGTTGGGGGCCCAGGGAAACGGAATTCTTGGAGGAGGTGGAGGGTGTGGGTGGTGTCTCGAACGTATGTGGGGAGTTCCTGGACTAGGGGGGATAGGACAGTGTCGAGGTAGGTAGAGATGAGTTCAGTGGGGTAGGAGCATGCTGAGACAATGGGTCGGCCAGGGTGGTCAGGCTTGTGGATCTTGGGAAGGAGGTAGAACGGGGCAGTGCGGGGTTCCCGGACTATCAGGTTGGAAGCTGTGGGTGGGAGATCTCCTGAGGTGATGAGGTTCTGTATGGTCTGGGAGATGATGGTTTGGTGATGGGGGGTGGGGTCATGGTCGAGGGGGCGATAGGAAGAGGTATCCTCGAGTTGGCGTTTGTCTTCAGTGGTGTAGAGGTCAGTGCACCAGACTACCACTGCGCCCCCTTTATCCGCTGGCTTGATGGTGAGGTTGGGATTGGAGCAGAGGGATTGGAGGGCTGCGCGTTGTGAGGGTGAGAGGTTGGAGTGGGGGGGGGGGGGGGGAACGACAGGTTGAGGTGGTTAATGTCCCGGCGGCAGTTGGAAATGAAGAGGTCGAGGGCAGGTAATAGGCCAGCGCGGGGTGTCCAGGTGGATGCAGTGTGTTGGAGGTGGGCGAAGGGGTCTTCGGAAGGTGGGCGGGAATCCTGATTGTGAAAGTAAGCTCGGAGGCAGAGGCGATAGACGAATTGTTCGACGTCACGGCGTGTATTAAATTCATTGATGCGTGGACGGAGGGGGATGAAGGTGAGTCCTTTGCTGAGGACTGATCGTTCATCCTCAGTGAGGGGGAGGTCTGGGGGGATGGTGAAAACTCAGCAGGGCTGGGAGCTGGGATCTGGT
The DNA here is from genome assembly GCF_047496795.1 of Chiloscyllium punctatum. Classification (NCBI taxonomy): domain Eukaryota; kingdom Metazoa; phylum Chordata; class Chondrichthyes; order Orectolobiformes; family Hemiscylliidae; genus Chiloscyllium; species Chiloscyllium punctatum. The sequence goes on along the minus strand of NC_092746.1, from coordinate 120,451,161 downwards.
GTGGGTGTAGAGCTGGGAGTGGGGATGGAGCTGGTAACTGGAGTGGGTGTGATGGTGGGGGGAATGGGGGTGGAGTTATGAACAGGGGCTGTGTTCCCCTCAGGGTTCTGGGGAGCAGAGATGGTGACAGTGGGATTTGTGGGGGGGCGTGTCAGCAGAATGCAGGTGAGTGGCGCTGGTGGGGGCGGAAGTGGTGGCAGACACGGCAGTAGGGGTGGCGGAAGTCACTGACATGAAGGTCCTGGGCCTCCTTCACCGCCGCTCCCTCACCACCAGACGCCTGGAGGAAGAACGCCTCATCTTCCGCCTCGGAACACTTCAACCCCAGGGCATCAATGTGGACTTCAACAGTTTCCTCATTTCCCCTTCCCCCACCTCACCCTAGTTCCAAACTTCCAGCTCAGTAACTGTCCCCATGACTTGTCCGGACTTGTCCTACCTGCCTATCTCCTTTTCCACCTATCCACTCCACCCTCTCCTCCCTGACCTATCACCTTCATCCCCCCCCCCCACTCACCCATTGTACTCTATGCTACTCTCTCCCCACCCCCACCCTCCTCTAGCTTATCTCTCCATGCTTCAGGCTCACTGCCTTTATTCCTGATGAAGGGCTTTTGCCCGAAACGTCAATTTTACTGCTCCTTGGCTGCTGCCTGAACTGCTGTGCTCTTCCAGCACCACTAATCCAGAACATGCATTCATCTGCTCTATCCTCCTATCCCTGCCCTCACGCTCGTAGCACTGAGAGTAATCCAGATATTACCACCCTTGAGGACGTCCTTTTTAAATTCTTGCCTAACTCTCTGTAATCTCCCTTCAGAATCTCAACCTTTTCCCTTCCTATATCGTTGGTTCCAATGTGGACAATGACCTCTTACTGGCCCCTCTCCCCTGTGAGAACATTCTGCACCCTCTCTGAGACATCCTTGATCCTGGCACCAGGGAAATGACACACCATTCTGCATTCTGCTGGCCACAGAAACGTTTGTCTGTACCTCGGACTACAGAATCCCCTTACACAACTGATCTCTTGGAACCCGACTTACCCCTCGTTGCATTAGAGCCAGCCTCAATACCAGAAACTTGGCTGTTCGTGCTATGTTCCCCTGAGAATCCATCACCCCCTACATTTTCCAAAACAGCATACCTGTTTGAAATAGGTAAATCCACAAAAGACTCCTGCCCTCGGTGCCAACCTCACTTACCCTTCCTGGAGGTAACCCATCTATGTGACTGTATCTGAGACTTTCCCCCCTTTCCTATAACTGCCATCCATTACATACTGTAGCTGTTGCAAATTCCTCATCGATTCTATCTGTCTCTCCAACCGATCCACTCGATCTGATAAAACTCGCATCCAACAGCATTTATGGCAGATATAATCCACAGTCACCCTTAAACTCTCTTTAAACTCCCACGTCTGACAAGAAGTACATATCACTGCAAAGGCCATTTTAGCTCCTTCACAATCTACAGACCCAGAAAATAACACCGTCTTATTCCCTACAAACACTGCCCTGGGTCAAATTAATAGTTATGGCTTATATTTTAAATTTAATCAAGAGACTTATCTCCAAAAACATATAATCAAGAAAGAACCCACTATACTCACTACTGCAGCCTTTCTCTTGGACAGACTTAAAACAACAGTTAACTTATCTGATTCTGTGTTGTAAACTTCGCCCAAACCGGTTCCTCCAAGATTAGTTGTAAATTTCACTGTTTGTTAATTTTCCCAGGTGCACTCCGATGTCCGGCGATACACGAATTCAAACAGCAAAGGCGGTAACTGTGCAGGTTCTCTCTCTCTCTCTCTCCCCTGCACTGATATCACCATGTGCTTCCTTTGTCTGCTCTTCTCCCTTTTAAAACTGCTGTTGTTTTGACTTTTTTTTTCCCCAAAGTTCCAAAACAATGTAACAGCATATAAAACAGTAATTGCTGCTCTTGGAATTCGAGGAAATCACCTCCAACACCGAAAATACCTCAAACAAAGGAGCAGCTCTTCCAGCCAGAAATTTTTCCCATCCTCCATCTTGGATTACCCAGAATGTAAATCTTTTTTGGCACCCTCTCTAGTTTAATAGCATAGATGGGGTTTGTAAATATGAGTTATAAAGTGTGGTGCTGGAAAAGCACAGCAGGTCAGGCAGCATCCGAGGAGCAGGAGAATCGACGTTTTAGGCATAAGCCCTTTTTTTAGGAATGGATTAGGGTTCTTGTATAAACTTCCCAGCAGGAGGATTCCAATGTAGCACCAGTGGGATGATGTTATTGAACAAAGTGCTTTCTGAGTTTTGTTGAATCATTTCTGTTTTCAGTTGCAAGTGGTACAGATAAATTCACACAGAAATATATTGTGAGTAGATTAAGGATTCACACAGGAACAGTGGCAATCTGATAATTTACAGCACTGTGGAAACTGTAAGAAATATTAGTGTCAAAAACACTTTGCTGTAACAATTCACTAACACTCTGCACCACATTTGATTTCTCATTTATTCAGGAGCTGCACAGACAGATTTTAGCCTCTTTATCCTGGGTTCATCACCACTAGTCACAGCACAACTGGAAATATTAGAGATCCACACTGTTGCAATCTTGGAGTGATGCTGGAAAAGCACAGCAGGTCAGGCAGCATCCGAGGAGCAGGAAAATCGACGTGTCGGGCAGGAGCCCTTCATCAGGAATGGTGATTCTTGATGAAGGGTTCCTGCCCAAAACATGGATTTTCCTGCTCCTTGGATGCTGCCTGACCTGCTGTGCTTTTCCAGCACCACTCTAATCTAGACTCTAATCTCCAGGATCTGCAGTCCTCACTTTTACCTTTGCAATCTTGCTCAGTTTCGAATCCAGTTGGTCAAATGCAGTTTTTAACTTTAAAAATCCTGAACTGGGAGAACGGGCCACACCCCTGCCATTGTTAAAGTAGGGTCGATCCAGACATTTTGGCACCTCTGCCTTTATGACCTCAAGAACAAAATGACCTTTTCAAAGTGGCATCATCGTCACACTAAATGTGCAAATGCAAAAGTCACTCACTCGCTTGTGGTCTTGTTGATGGTTTATTATGGTGTGAACGTGTTTGGGGGAATGTTTGCGCAGTGGTATCCCAGAGTCCCTCACACTCCTCTCCATTAAGGATACTCTGGCTGGGATACAGCAACACACCTCAGGGAGAGGGCACAACTACCTGGGTGGGGCACTGACATCTTGGTAGAGGACTCCCAAAGGACGTGGCACAGAGGGGGCATCACTGAGGTGTACAAGGGCTGTAGACAGGGTAGATGGGGAGATACCTTTCCCCTTTTAGTATAAGGTTCACGAACCAGGGGCACACAGATTTAAGGGAAGGGGCAGGGGATTTATTGGGGATTTCAGGAAAAATGTTTCCACCCAGAGGGCGGTTGGTATCTGAAACTCACTGCCTGAAGGAGGAACCATCAAGGTAGTCAAGATCTACTGAGATGATCACTTGGCACACCAGGGCATACAAGGATATGGGCTACGTGCTGGAAAATGGGATTAGAGGAGATGGATGTTGGATGACCAGCATGAACGTGATAGGCCGAAGGCTCATTTTGTATGTGCTGACAAATCTCTGTGATTCTATGGCCACACAAGGCTGCCCCTCCCCCAGGACTTCCCATCTCTCTCTCTCTCTCCGCCCCCCCTCTCTGTCTCTCTGTCTCACTCTCTCTCTCTCTCTCTCTCTCAGTCTCTCTCCGTCTCTCTCTCTCTCCCTCTGTCTCTCTCTCTCACTCTCTCTCTCTTTGTCTCTCTCTCTCTCTCTCTCCGTCTCTCTCTCTCTCGCTCCCTCTCTCTTTCTGTCTCTTACTATCTCTCTCTTTGTCTCTCTCTCTCTCTCTCCGTCTCTCTCTCTCTCCGTCTCTCTCTCCCTCTGTCTCTCTCTCTCTCTCTCTCCCTCTCTCTCTCTCTGTCTGTGTGTCTCTCTCTCCTGCGTCAGCCATTGTATATTGCCATGATGTCTGGTCCTTCCTCAGGACCAGGGGGTTTGAGGTATCCAGTGAGGTAAGTGCAGTACCACTCTTCCTAGTTTCCAGTGAAATTTACCCCTTGCCCCCCCGCCCAGTTCATGAATTTCAAGAAAGGATGTCTCGCAGGTATTAGTGAGATCTCCGTTCAGAGTCTCTGCACGGGCAAGACCAGAAAATGGTGAGCATCCCTTTAAACGGCGGAAGCCCCTTTAAGGAGCACTCGAAAACAGCATCAGGATATTGGAGGGAGGGTGACACGGGGCCACAAGGATGAAACCTGGCCTTCAGGGGGTAAAAGACTGAGGAGAGATCACACAAATTCAGCTTGTTTTCTCAAATTTAGAAGGTTAAGGGTGATCCAGTTGAAGTCTTCAAGATATCAACAAGGACTAGTCTAATTTTGTTAAAAATAGACAGCACTGCTATCTCACAGCGCCAGGGACCCTCACTGCACACCTCTGCACAGACAGTGGGTGAATGAGGGTGGGTCCATTGGTAAGTCCATGACCACTACCAACTCACCACCTCAACCCCCTGGCCCTGAGGATTCCAACCTTTGTGGGACTGACTGTGTGGAGTTTGCACATTCTCCCCGTGTCTGCGTGGGTTTCCTCCGGGTGCTCCGGTTTCCTCCCACAGTCCAAAGATGTGCAGGTCAGGTGAATTGGCCATGCTAACTTGCTCATAGTGTTCAGGGATGTGTAGGTTAGATGCATTAGTCAGGGGTAAATATAGAGTTAAAGGGTAGGGGAACGGGTCTGGGTCGGTTACTCTTTGGATGGTCCGTGCTGACTTGTTAGGCCAAATGGCTTCCACACTGTCGGGATTCTGTGATCGATGATTTTCTATGAAAAGGCAGGGTAGATAAAGATCAGGGACAAAAACATTGCAGATGCTGGAATCCAAAGTAGACAGTCAGGAGGCTGGGAGAACACAGCGAGCCAGGCAGCACCAGGAAGGGGAGACGTCAATGTTTCGGGTGTAGCCCTTCCTCGGGACTGGGGGTGGGAGTAGGGGGGATAAACGGATAAGGGGAGGGTTTTGGATCTAGAACTGGGGTGGGGTGGGGGGTATAGTCTGAGAATTAGGGCCAGACCAATCAGGAGAGGTGATAGGAAGCACGTCGACCCCCAAAGGATGGGAGAGGTTCAGATCCCTCTTCCCCAAAATAGCAGTTTTAAATCTGAGAGAGATAAACTGCTGTTAAGCCAAAAGTATTAAGGGATGTGGGCCAAAGGCAGGTGTACAGGGATAGGCCACGGATCAACCAAGAATGGCAGAATGGCCTACAACTGTTCATAAAAACAGAGGATAGGAGCAGGAGGAGGCCATTCGGCCCTTCGAGCCTGGTCCGCCTTTCATCACCATCATGGCTGACCATCCAACTCAATAGTCTAATCCTCCTTTCTCCTCAGAACCAAAGGTCCCATTCCCCCCAAAGTGCTGTATCCAGCCGCCTCTTGATACATTCAATGTTTCGGTTCACCGTTCTCTGGGTGAAGAAATGTCTCCTCATCCCCGTCCTAACGGGTCTGCAATTAGTGTTGGCTGCAAGATCAACCATGAGATAACGTGCAGTACCTTATGAGTAAGAGCAGCCATTTTAAGAGGCCTTTTAAGAGAGAGCTCCTTCAACCCTTATACCAAGGTAGCAGTTTTGATTTGATTTCTTATTGTCACATGTACTTCAGGACAGTGAAAAGTTTTGTTTTGCATGCAGTACAGGCAGACCATACCGTACAAAGATCACAGGGTGATTGAACAGAACAAGGAATACAATGTTATGGCTGCAGAGAAGGTGCACAAGGATTGAGATCAATATTAGATTTGAAGTTGGAGAGGTCCATTCGGAAGTTTAATAACAGTGGGGAAGAAGCTGTTCTTCAATCTGTTGTTTTGTGTGTTTAAGCTTTTCTATCTTCTGCCTGATGGAAGAGGTTGGTGGTGATTCTAACTGGGGTGGGAGGGGTCTTTGATGATGTTGGTTGCTTTCCCAAGACAGTGGGAAGTGCATTGGAGTTAGTGGATGGAAGGTTGGTTTGTGTGATGGACTGGGCTGTGTTCACAACTCTCTGTAGTTTCTTATGGTCCTGGGCAGCGCAGTACCGTACCAAGCCAAGATGCATCCAAGTAGGTAGCCTAAAATAAGCACTTACACTTAAGATGCCAATTTTCTCACCTCTTTCATGTGTAAAGTATTTGGCAAGAATCCTTGCCAGTAAAGCAGGGCATCCATACCAACTCTACGATCACAGTCACTTTTCTCTCACTGCGTCACTCTCTTTCTTACCCCTCCCCTTTCCAGCTTTGCGCACCCCCTTTACTCAGCCCCGACACCACCATCCACGGGTGGCATTTAGCATCGGCACGGTGCTCTCACAACCATCGAGCTTCAGAGCGCGATCACGGCTCAAAGGCGATGATGGTGGGGCAGGAAGACCAGTACAGCCTTGGCACAGCCCCTCAACAAAACCCACAGTGTCTCCTTGTAACCTTCAGTCAGTTGGATTCACAAAGGGATGGCCAAAGATTCCTAGGCCTCCTTTAAACATTTTTCTCAGAGGTTACTCACTCAGAGAGCCAGTATATGATGGATCAAATGGCCTCATTCTGCACAGTGTACGACACAGTGGTGAATCCTTTTGTTAATGAATCCAAACACCCAGGAAAGCTCACCCCTCCCTGTAATCTGGTAAAGTGTGAGTGGCAGAGAACTCCCAAATTCCACTATTTAAAGAAAATAATATCAATTTATTCTTTAATTCTAAAAGTGAACATTAAACAACTACTATTTACAACTCAGAGCCTCCTTTCTCCGAACTGCTTATTATCTTCCTTCACGGTGGCTCAGTGGTTAGCACTGCTGTCTCACAGGACCAGGGACACGAGTTCAATCCCAGCCTCGGGCGACTGCCTGTGTGGTGTTTGTACATTCTCCCCACGTCTGTGTGGATTTCCTCCACAGTCCAAAGATGTGCAGGTCAGGTAAATTGGCCATGCTAAATTGCCCATGATGTTAGGTGCCTTAGTCAGAGGTGAATATAGGGGAGGGGAATGGGTCTGGGTGGGCTGCTTTTCGGAGGGTTGGTGTGGACTTGTTGGGCTGAAGGGCCTGTTTCCACACTGTCGGGTTTCTTATCTAATCTTTAAAAAAAAACTCTATCGCAATGTTATGATCCAATAAAAGCCCCAATTCAAATTGCATCAATTTCATTTTCAAAACTCTCCAGCAGCTGTCATCTCCAGTGTTCTCCTTCCTCTCGCTATAGATCTCCCTGGGTCATCTTCAGTCTTTTGCTGAAAAGATGTTTCATATGAAAAAGGTACCTTTGACAGAGAGTGTTTTTGCTGGCAGTTACTCTGGCGATGGTAGTTGGTCGCTCTCTCTGGCTAAGTCTCAAAATGCTGGCTTCTTTATATCCCAAATATCAGATTGTCTCATTGGTTCGATGTTACCAAAACAGTAAATTCCAATTCAATTGGGTTTTAGTATCCTGGGGCATAATTTAAACAGATGGGTTACATTCAAATGGTTGTCAAAACAATTGAGGTGTCAAGTTTACGGCCAAATGTTACATATTTTCAATTTTCCAGGAAACTCTGTGACTGCCCGTCAGTCACATGACAAGCTCTCGGAGCAAAATAGCCTTCACTCTCCCTTAAAGGTACAGTGCCCACTTTCAACTTCATAACAACTGTTACAGTTCTGTGATACGTGGGGAGGGCTGGTAAGGCCAGTATTTGTTGACCATCTTAGAGAGGCTTGAACTGGCTGAGGGAGGTGATGGCCTAGTGGTATTATAGCTTAGACTATTAATCTGGAGACTCAGGGTAATACTTTGGGCACCTGGGTTCGAGTCCTGCCTTGGTAAAACTTAAGTTTAATCAAGCATAATTTGTCATTAGGAGTGTAATGATACCAATTGTTATACAAACCCATCTGGTTCACTCATGCCCTTTAGGGAAGGAAACTGCCATCCTTACCTGGTCTGGTCTACATGTGACTCCAGACCCACACCAATGCGATCGATTCTTAACTGCCCCCAGGGCAACTAGGGATGGGCAATAGATGCTGGATGCCCCTATCAGGTGAATGAAGTTTGTTTTATGAAACAGGAAGTAGCATCGCTCGTTACGCTTAAATCAACTTTAACCATGGACACAATGCGGCTTAATCACAAAGCAGTGAAGCGACTAAAACAATAGCACAGATCTCGGTCATACTAGATAGAATTGGGCTGCTCTCTCCTAGTCGCTGGGCTGTGGTTTGCCGGGAAACGCTCTGTGCTGGGATTGGGTGGGGTGGTGGTGGGGTGGTATTGGAGGGAGGGGATAATCCTCTTCTATCCACGTGACCCCACGCTAGGAACCACAACCAATCACTTTATGGATGGCATGTTCCTCTGTGCACTCCAGCTAATTAAAGGCAGGACATTGGTGAGGCCTCTCTTTGAACACCGTGTCCACTTCTGGTCACCCTGTTACAGGAAGGATGTTATTAAACTGCAGAGGGTTCAGAAAAGACTTATCAGGATGTTGCTGGGACTGGAGGGTTTGGGTTATAAGGAGAGGCTGGATAGGCTGAGACTCTTTTCCCTGGAGTGTAGGTGGTTGAAGAATTGACCTTTACAGAGGTTTATAAAATCACGTGGAGCTTAGATAAGGTGAATGGCGAACGTGGGGGAGCTCAAATCTAGGGGGCATATTTTTAAGGTGAGAGCAGAAAGATTTATAAAGGATATAGGGGCAATTTCTTTACATAGAGAGGGGTTCGTGTGTGGAATGAACTTCCTGAGGATGTGGTGGATGTGGGCACAACCACAATGTTGCAAAGACATTTGGATAAGTACACAAATCAGAAAGATTTGGAGCGACATGGGCCAGGAGCAGGCAGCTGGGACTAGCTTAGTCTGGGATTATGTTTGGCATAGACTGAGGGGAGCGAAGGGTCTGTTTCCATGCTGTATGATTCTAAGACTCTGACTTTGTGACTCTGACTCTGTGACTGTGTGAGTCTCTGTCTATGTGACTATGTGAGTCTGTGACTCTATCACGAGAATTGACTTTTTGGGCATAAGCCCTTCATCAGGAATGTGGGGGGGTGGGGGTGGGGGGTGAAGGGGCTGAGAGATGAATAGGAAGGTGGGGGTGGGGCTGGGGATGAGGTAGCTGGGAAGGCGATAGGTGGATGCAGGTGGGGGGGTGATAGTGATAGGTTGGAGCGGAGGGTGGAGCAGATAGATGGGAAGGACGATGGACAGGTCGGACAGGTCAAGGGGGCGGTGCCGAGTCGGAGGGTTGGATCTGGGATGAGGTGGGGGGGAGGGACGATGAGGAAACTGGTGAAGTTGATGTTGATGTCATGTGGTTGGAGGGTCCCAAGGTGGAAGATGGGGCATTCTTCCTCCAGAAGGCGGATGGCTAGGTCACCTTGCCCCCTCCGCCCCCCACATTCCTGGTGAAGAGCACTGGTCCGAAGTGTCGACTCTCCTGCTCCTCGGATGTTGCCTGACCTGCTGTGCTTTCCCAGCACCACACTCTCGCCTCTGATCTCCAGCATCTGCAGACCTCACTGTCTCTCAGTGAAAAGTGGGCAACGTTGCCACATTTTTGCAGAATAAATGACTGAGAAGGTGATAAATGTTGAATAATACTGGGCAAGTCAGAATGAAACCTGACTTGATAAAGCATATAGATATCACAGAACCATAAATCCCTATAGTGAGGAAACAGGCCCTTCGGCCCAACTAGTCCACACCGCCCCTCTGAAGAGTAACTCACCCAGACCCATTTCCCTTACCCTATTACACTACATTTACACCTGACTAATGCACCTTGCCTACACACCCTTGAACACTATGGACAATTTAGCATGGCCAATTCACCTATTTTTTTTAAATTCAGCAACATTGCGGTTTGTAAGTGAAAACTATCCAGATGAGGCTGCATTCGTTAGTCACAGCTCATTGGAGCAGTCTGCTGGAAATCCAGGCCCATTACTCCCAAAATCATCAGATTTAATTAAACAATCCAATTTACCGAACTGATGAGGCCAGGTTAAAACAATACACTCATTAGGTTTTGTACTTAACAAGCATCCACTCCCTCCCCCACCAACGCTCAGTAACAGCAGTGTGTACTATCTACAAGATGCACAGCAGAAATTCACCAAAGATCCTCAGACAGCACCTTCCAAACTCATGGCCACTTCCATCTGGAAGGACAAGGGGCAGCAGATACATGGGAACACCACCCCCTGCACGTTCCTCTCCAAGCCCCTCACCATCCTGACTTGGAAATATATCGCCGTTCCTTCACTGTCACTGGGTCAAAATCCCAGAATTCCCTCCCTCAGGGCATGGTGGGTCTACCCTACAGCAGGTGGACTGCAGCGGTTCAAGAAGGCAGCTCACCCCCACCTTCTCAAGAGGGCAACTAGGGATGGGTAATAAATGCTGGGCCCAGCCAGTGATGCCCACACCCCTCTCACAAGCTCACACAGAGACACACACACACACACACACACACCACACACTCTCTCTCTCTCACACACATACACAGAGTTGCAAACACTGACACACATACACACAGACACACTGATGTGCACACACAGACACAGACCCTCACACACAGTCACAGACACACAGACACAGACGAACACACAGAGACACACAGACTCACACACACACGCAAACAGACACACAAAGACAGACAGACACACACACACAAACTGACACAGAGACACAGACACAGACACACACAGAGACAGAGACACAGATGCACACACAGAGACACAGACACAAACAGACACAGAGGCACGCACACACACACGCGCAGACACACACATACAGAGACAGACACTGTTTATGCAGCTGCCCTGGACAGTAGCTCGCTGCGTTCCCAGTGTGACAGTACGTTCTGGGATGATCAGCCGTGTCTGAGTGTTGGGGGTTTTCAGCATGTGAGCTGCTGTTATGTATGAACCAAACCAGCCTTCTGCAGCATTCCGATCTTCCCTTGAATAATCTCCTCGCCTGGGAGTTTTCAAATGAACTGAAGATAGCCATTTCCTGAAGAAAGCTTTGGTCCAGTTTCCTGAGCACAGCTGATTGCTGAGACATGTCAACACAACCTGCTCTGATTAATAACCTTCCAATGGGATCCCTTCAGCTCTGTGCCTGCAGCAGCATGAGGCAAGCAGCCAATCCGGCTTTTCTTAACACCTCCCCTCCCCATGTACGGATTATTCTGGGCTCCAGCTCCAAACTGCACATGGGCCCAGTACCTCATTCCAGACCATTTTTATTGCGTGCGATTTCCTGAAAAGCACAGGTTCACAAGAGGGAGCGATGTGTCCCTGGAAACTGCGCGGGGTGGGATTCGGGTATTAGGTTAGGGGTGGGGACGGTCAATCCCACGGGCTACATTTCTGTCCAATTCCAGACCTGCTTCACTGGGATTGACTTCTTCCAAGGAAGAATAGGCCCAGGATACCTGTCACCCACAGCAGTGGCATTGTCACGGTGCCGGTAATCCGGTGACCCAGGTTAGTGCATCGTGGATGTGGGTTCGAATCCCAACCAGGAGGAGACAGTGAAGTTTGAAACAATGAAATGCTGGAATTAAATGCCCGTCTAATGGTAACCAGTGTAAAAACCGATTCCTGATGAAGGGCTCATGCCCGAAACGTCGATTCTCCTGCCCCTCGGACGCTGACTGACTCACTGCGCTTTTCCAGCACCGCACTCTAAAATCTGAGCTCCAGATCTGCAGTCCTCACTTTCTCCCAGTGTGAAAGCCCGTCTGGTTCATTCATCTCCTCTAAGGAATGGAATAGGAGCTGGAGCAGACCATTCAGCCCCTTAACCCTGCTTCCCCCATTCAATATTCGGAGGACCCAGGTTCAAATACTGGCACATATTCGAGAAAAAAAATAACAGGAATTAAGAATCTAGTGTTGACCAAGAAACCTTTCCAATTGTTGGAAAAACCCATTTTTAAAATTCATTCACAGGATATAAGTGTCTCTGTCCAGGCCCAGCATCTATTGCCCCATCCCTACTTACCCAGAGGGCAGTTAGGAGTCAACCCCATTGCTGTGGGTCTGGAGTCACGTGTAGGCCAGACCAGGCAAAGCTTGCTTCCCTGAAGGACATTAGTGAATCAGATGGGTTTTCCCAACAATTAGCAGTAAATTCATGGTCATCATTGGACTCTTAAACTACTGATTTTTAAAAAAACATTGAATTCTAATTCCACCCTCTGCTGTAGCACGATTCAAACCCAGATCCCCAGAACATTATCAGGGTCAATATTTAGTGACAAGACAGCTGAGCTATCGCCTCCCCTCTGCTCAGTAATGTCCTTCAGGGAAAGGAAATCTGCCATCCTTACCTAGTCTGGCCTACATGTGACTCCACATCCACAGCAATGGGCATTACCTCTCCACTCCCCTCTGAAAATCAAGGGTCCAGGGCAGTTAGGGATGGACAGTCAATGATGCCCAGGTCAGCAACACCCACATCCCGGGAATGAATAAAGCAAAACGGGATCACAGATGATCTGAAATTCCACCTTCCTGTCCTTTCTCCGTAACCCTTCGTTCCCCGACTGATCAGGAACATCTCTGTCTCAGCCTTAAATATCCACAAGGACTCTGCCCCCACAGCTCTCTGGGGCAAGGGGTACCAGAGCCTCACAACCCTCTGAACAAGACATTCCCCTCACCTCAATCTTTAAGTGGTGCCCCTTAATTCTGAGACTGTACCCAAGACTCTCCCATGAGGGGGGACCATCCTCTCAGTATTGACCTTGTCAAGCCCCTTAAGAAACGATTATGTTTCAATGAGATCCCCTTCTCATTCTTCTAGTGAGTACACAGTGAGTACAGAGTCGAGAGAGTGGTGCTGGAAAAGCACAACAAGTCAGGCAGCATCCGAGGAGCAGGAAGGTCGCGTTTCGGGCAAAAGCCCTTCATCGAGGGATCTGACCCGAAACGTCGATTCTCCTGCTCCTCGGATGCGGCCTGACCTGCTGTGCTTTTCCAGCACCACATTCTCAACTCTGATCTCCAGCGATTGCAGTCCTCACTGTCTCCCAGTGAGTACAGTCCCTACCTGTTTAACTTTTTGCCCATAAGACAATCCCTTTGCACCAGGGATCATTCTAGTCAACCTTTGCTGAAGCCCCTCCAATGAAATAACGTCTTTTCCCAAATGAGGGGATTAGAATCTGCCGCCCTCACTGGGTCTGACCTACATGGGCCGACGCCAGACACACAGCAATGTGGCTGTCTCGAAACTGCGCTCTGCGATGACCCGAAAGCACGCCACCCAGTTCCAGTGGCCAGGAGGGATGGACAGGAAATGCTGACCCAGCCGATGACGTCCACATCCTCCAAACCCTTTCACAAAAACAGGAGGCCGAAATTCCAGAGCGGCCATTTTCAGGCAAGTGCAGAAGGGGCGAGGGAGGGGCTGATGTCGGAATATTTTCGGATACTGCACTTGTCCTGCCTGGATCCTGGAGGGGGTGTGTCTGACTGGAAGGTGGGTACTCACTGTTGCTGTTGGTCGGTTCACTTTGACCCTCCAGGGATGGGGTGGAGAAGACCTCTTGGGAAAGAAAAGACTCTCGTCTTTAACGAGATGGAGTTTATAACATGACGAGGACAGAGTACCCATTGGGTGAAGGTGACCAGCAGCAGCACAGAGACTATCAGGTAGCGCCTACAGGAAGGATTGACTCCTGCATTGTTATAGGGTGTTCTCCAGCCAATCCACATGAAGCCATGAGAACAGGAGAACTCGGAGCACGCCATTAAACCCCTCCATTCAATAGCAACATCATCAGAGTGGGCACTGCTTGGCATTAACCCTTCAAGTCCCTTACAACAGCCATAGCTGGCCAAGAAAGTCAAGGAAAGAAGATTGGGTAGCAGGGAGTGGGGTCGGGGGGGGTCAAATCAGTTTCAGAGTGGGGTCAGGGGTTGAGGTTACAGCGGTGGCCAAAATGTAACCAATAAGGCAAACCATTGAGCCCCTTCAGTTCATAGAGTCATCCAGCACAGAAACAGGCCCTTCAGCCCAACTCGTCCATGCTAACCAGATATTCCAACCTAGTCCCATTTGTCAGCACCCGGCCCATATCCCTCCAAACCTTTCCTATTCATATACCCATCCAGATGCCTTTTAAATGTTGCAATTGTACCACCCTCCACCACATCCGCTGACAGCTCATTCCATACACGTACCACCCTCTGCGTGAAGAAATTGCCCCATGGTCCCTTTTAAATCTTTCCCCTGTCAAGCTAAACTCATGCCGTCTGGTTTTGGTCTCCACACCGCAGGGAAAAGGCCCTGGTTATTCACAGAAATATAGAGGATAGGAGCAGGAGGAGGCCATTCAGCCCTTCGAGCCTGGTCTGCCGTTCATCATCATCATGGCTGACCATCCAACCCAATAGTCTAATCCTCCTTTCTCCTCAGAACCTTAGGTCCCATTCCCCCCAAGTGCTGTATCCAGCCGCCTCTTGATACATTCAATATTTCGTCATCAACTCCTTCCTGTGGGAATGGATCCCACAGGCTCACCGTTCTCTGGGTGAAGAAATGTCTCCTTATCTCCGTTCAAAATGGTCCAACCCAAATCCTCAGACTGTGACCCCCTGGACACAGCTACCATTGGGAATGTCCTCCCAGCATCCACCCTGTCTAGTCCTGCTGGAATTTTATAAGTCTCTGATATTCCCCCCTTCATCCGTCTGAACTCCAATGCAAACAATCCTCAATCTCTCCTCGTACGTTGGTCCTGCCATCCCCAGAACCAGCCTGGGACCCCCTTCGCTGTCCTGATGAACAGACTGGTTGAATTACCCAGTGTTGGCGGGATCTTGCTGAGCTCTGGTTAGCTGCGGGGTTCACTGAAAGGACGCCAGGGAGTGCCCCTCGGAAGTGACTCTCCGACAGTTCTGGATCTGGCTTGGTTCAAGCGAGGTAAAAAATTTGACAACTCCTCTCACACTGACGGAGCCCTCCGAGATGAACGTTGATCGGAATACCTGCTTCCAGCACCACGCGGATATCAGCTCGGAATAGATATTTGCGTCAGGATTATTCGAGGAGTAACATTCCACCATTGTACCTGCCCCTGAGTGCCTTTGCCCAGGCATGAAGATCCTGCCCCATTTCCGATAGTTCCAGGTTTACTCAGACAGGAGGGGGTTAGAGAGTAGAGTCTGATACACACCAGAAGCAAACCTTTAAAAAATTATTGACTCGTAGGATGTGGGCCGGCTGTTGTTGCCTGTCCCTTGTTGCCCTGGGGATGTTGTTGGTGAGCTGCCATCTTGAATCAGTCTTGGAATCCAGTGAGTTCAGGACCGTCAATCATCTCTGCATCCACTTCCTTTGAGAACTTGGGAGAGAGGCCATGAGGCTTGATGAATCCTTAGATCCCGGTGACTCCAGGACTTTCCCACAGGAGTTGGCAACCCCAGTCCACAGGGCGCATCTGCTGTGGTGGGCATCACTCTACTCAATGGCAATATGTCAGCTTCAACCCCTCACCTATCCACCTCTTCACCTGGAGGGTAAACAGCTCATTTCGCCAGTGGGACCGAGACCCCTCCCTATCTCCCATAGCCTACCCTAGCAGGCCAATCTCTCATCAATTCCCCCTGCCCCGTCCCGTGCTCGCCCTGAGGCTGACAACTTCCTCTCCTATCTCCTCTCATGTCTTCTCCAGCTTGTCCAAGAGATATTGCTCCCCCAACCAATTCCCTGGTACCCAATCTCTCTTCCTGATTTACATCATTAATGGTTCCTCCTCGTGGAATCGCCTTCTGACTTTGTCCATTCCAGTCCAACACTGACACCTCCAACATCCTGGATATATTCAGTAACTTGGCTTCCAGAGGCTTCTATGGTGGGGAATCCCTCAGGGTCACTCCTCTCTGAGTGAAGAAATCTCTCCGCATCTCAGTCCTGAACAGACCACCCTGTAACCTGAGAGTGTGGCCCTGAGTTTAGACCCCACACCCAGGGGAAACACCCTTCCTGCATCGCGTCTGTCCAGGCCTGATGGAATTGTATACATTTCAATCAGATCCCCCCCCCTCATCATTCAAAACTCGAGTGAATACAGGTCCATACAAATCAACAAGACAGTCCCACAATCCCCATTACAGGTCGAGTGAACCTCCACTGCACTCGCTCTATGGTGAGTGTATCCTTTCTGAGGGAGAGAGACCAAAACCCCATACTATACTCCAGGCATGCTCTCCCCAACACCCTGGATACCTGCACTAAAACATCCCTATGTCTGAACTCACATCATCTTCACCCAGTTACAGTCAGAGCTGGGTGGGCAGCACGGTGGCATAGTGGTTAGCTCTGCTGCCTCACAGCGCCAGAGACCCGGGTTCAATTCCCGCCTCAGGTGACTGACTGTGTGGAGTTTGCACGTTCTCCCCGTGTCTGCGTGGGTTTCCTCCGGGTGCTCCGGTTTCCTCCCACAGTCCAAAGATGTGCAGGTCAGGTGAATTGACCATGCTAAATTGCCCATAGTGTTAGGTAAGGGGTAGATGTAGGGGGATGGGTGGGTTGCGCTTCGGCGGGTCAGTGTGGACTTGTTGGGCCGAAGGGCCTGTTTCCACACTGTAAGTAATCTAATCTAATGGTGTCGGCCATTACAGTGACCCTCTAGCTCTCTCTCTCTCTCTATTCCTCCCTCCTTCACTCTCCCCCCCTTCCAAGCCCGCTTCTGAGGAAGGGTCACAGAACTCTGGTTTTCTCTCCGCACAGATGCTGCCAGACCTGCTGAGCTTCTCCAGCAGCTTCTGATTTCCAGCATCCGGAGTTTTTCGGGTCTCCTGAATCACCCTGGCATTCCCGTCCCTCCTATACCGTGGGGTCACATTGATCTGAGCGGTGAAGTTGAACTCGTGGGGTGGTCGGGGCTGGAGGGGATGTCACTGTGTGAGTCAGTCAGAGTCTGGAGCCCCTGGCGATTAGATTAGATTATCTACAGTGCGGAAACAGGCCATTCGGCCCAACAAGTCCACACTGACCCTCCAAAGGATAACCCATCCAGACCCATTTCCCTCTGACTAATGCACCCGGCCTGCATAACTTTGGACTGTGGGAGGAAACCTACACAGACACAGGGAGAATGTGCAAACTCCACACAGACAGTTGCCTGAGGCTGGGATCGAACCCAGGTCCCTGGTGCTGTGAGGCAGCAGTGCTAACCACTGAGCCACCTCAATAATTTGCCTAAGAAGGATGGAAGCAGGCCATTCAGCCCATCATGTCCACGCTGCCCATCCGAAGAACATCCCACCTAGATCCATCCCTATAACCCCGTAAAGCCAATCCACCCTAACCTTCACATCTTTGGACTGTGGGCGGAAACTGGGGTGCCCACAGCAACGACAAACACAGTACCCGCAAGCGCAAACCTACCACTTGCAAATTCCAATCCTATACCTGAAGATCAGTGCGAGAATTGAACCCCCGACCTTGGCGTTATTAGCTGCACGCTCTAACCATCTGAGCTAACCAACCAACCCGATCGGTTCACTGGAAGCCTCAGCCACTCAGTATTCGAGGCTGAGTGGATTGGGAAGTGAGGCGAGGTTTAGAAGGTGACCAGCACACCCAGACATCATCCTATTGAAAGGTAGAGCCGGGGCGCAGGGCAGAGTGACCACCTTCCGGTCTTATCCTGACCCTCGGTGGTGGACAGCTCCTTTCTCTGGGCTCCCCAGAATTCCTGAAACCTTGGATGGGCTCGGATTTTGTCTAGATCACCTTCGACCATCACCTCCCACCCACCAAATGGCTCTCTGCCCCTCCCGCTGCCCTCCGATTGGGTTCTTTCCAGAATCTTTCGGCATTTAGTCATTCGGCCTCAAGGGACCAATTGTTTCTCAGTTGTATCCAGATCCTGGGCACCAGAACCCGGGGAAATCTCAGACAGGGAGTGCAGTGCAGATTTAACAGCATCACGCTCATGGTTAAATCATACAGAACGGTGGAACAAATAGACTTTCAGTTCCCTGAGTTTAGGAAGATCAAGGTTGAATGAATTGATGATGATGAAAGAATATAACCCAATTGAGAGGAAGAGAGAAGGAGAGAGCATTTCCCCTTGAGGTGGATTCCAAAAACAGGGGCTTAAATTTATATACCACTGACACCGTTTAGACCATCAACAGGTCAGAGGCTGGGAATCCTGCAGTGAGTAACTCCCCTCCTGACTCCCCAAAGCCTGTCCACCATCTCCAAGGTACAAGTCAGGAGGGTGATGGAATACTCCCCACTTGCCTGGATGGGGGCAGCCCCAACAACACTCAAGAAGCTTGACACCATCCAGGACAAAGCAGCTCCCACTTGATTGGCACCACATCCCCAAGCATCTACTCCCTCCACCACCGACACTCAGTAGCAGCAGTGTGTACTATCTACAAGATGCACGGCAGAAATTCACCAAAGATCCTCAGACAGCACCTTCCAAACCCATGACCACTTCCATCAAGAAATAGAAGGGTAACAGATACACGGGAACACCACCCCCTGCAAGTTCCCCTCCAAGCCACTCATCATCCCGACTTGGAAATATATCGCCGTTTCTTCAGTGTCACTGGGTCAAAATCCTGGAATTCCCTCCCTCAGGGCATTGTGGGACAACCCACAGCAGGTGGACTGCAGCGGTTCAAGAAGGCAGCTCACCCCCACCTTCTCATGGGGGGTAACTAGGGACGGGTAATAAATGTTGGCCCAGTCAGCGACGCCTGTGTCCCTGGAATGACAGGAAATAAACGTTAACGGTTAGGTCTTCTTCAGAAAAAAGTCTTGTTTATTTTGGGTGACACATGGTCCCAGCCAGGTACCCGCTTCCATGGTGCAAAGTCAAGGTGTGAACTTCCCAACCACAGGCACATGTACACATACACACGCACACATACACACGCATACACACACGCATACACACACACACAACCCCAGAGAGAAACACACTCTCTCTCTTGGCGGCACAGTGGTTAGCTCTGCTGCCTCACAGCGCCAGAGACCTGGGTTCAATTCCCGCCTCAGGCGACTGACTGTGTGGAGTTTGCACGTTCTCCCCGTGTCTGCGTGGGTTTCCTCTGGGTGCTCCGGTTTCTTCCCACAGTCCAAAGATGGGCAGGTCAGGTGAATTGGCCATGCTAAATTGCCAGTAGTGTTAGGTAAGGGGTAGATGTAGGGGTATGGGTGGGTTGCGCTTCAGTGGGACGGTGTGGACTTGTTGGGCCGAAGGGCCTGTTTCCACACTGTAAGTAATCTAATCTAATCTAATCTCACATACACACGCACACACATGTACACACACATACACGCACACAAAACCCCAGAGACACACACTCTCTCTAACACACACACACGCGCACACATACACACACACAACCCCAGACAGAGACACACACTCTCTCTCTCACACATGCGTACACACGCATACACACACACACGCGCACATGCACACGCAGACACAACCCCAGACAGAGAGACGCACACTCTATCTCTCTCTCACACACACACGCACAGACACAACCACAGAGAGACACGCACACTCTCTCTCACACACGCACATATGCCCACATGCACACACACACATACACAACCCCAGACAGAGCGACACACACACACTCTCTCTCTCACACACAAGCACACACGCACATACTCTCTCTCACACACACACAAACAACAGACACAGACACACACTGTCTCTCTCTGTCACACACACACTCTCTCTCACACACACACATATGCTCACACGCACACACAACCCCAGACAGAGCGACACACTCACACTCTCTCTCTCACACACAAGCACACACGCACATACTCTCTCTCTCACACACACAAACAACAGACACAGACACACACTGTCTCTCTCTGTCACACACACACTCTCTCTCACACACACTCACACACTCTCTCTCTCACACACTTTCGCTCACACGCACGTCCAGACACTCTCTCACACACACGCACAGACACAACTCCAGACAGAGACATAAACACACACACACTCTCTCTCTCATACACACAAACACACAGACAATGACACACACTCTCTCACACACACACTCTCTCTCTCACACACAGTCTCTCACACACACTCACACTCTCTCACTCACACACTCACGCACATATATACACACACACACTCTCTCTCTGTCTCTCTCCCACACACACACTCTCTCTCACACACTCACATACTCTCTCACACACACACATGCAGACAGACACTCACACTCACACACACCCAGACAGAGAGACTCACACTCTCTCTCTCACTCACACACACTCTCTCTCACTCACAAACACACATACACATGCACACACTCTCTCTCTTTCAGACACACACACACTCTCTATCACACACTCACACATGCTCACACACACACCCAGACAGAGAGGCACACTCTCTCTCACACACACACAAACCCACAGAGAGACACCCACTCTCTCACTCTCACACACAAACCCACACAAACACACATTCTCTCTCTCACACACACAAACACGCACACTCTCTCTCTCTCTCTCTCAAACACACACACTCACTCACACACATTCTCTCTCTCACACACACATACTCTCTCTCTCACACAAACACACATGTAGACAATCAGACACACTCTCTCTCACACACACTCTCTCTCTCACACACACTCTCACACACACACACAGACACACACACTCTCTCTCATGCACACACACACACACACACACACCCAGACAGAGAGAACACACTGTCTCTCACACACACACAAACCCACACACACACATACACTCTCTCACACGCACACACAGACACACACACACACACACTCTTACACACTCACACACAATCTCTCTCACTCACACACACATTCTCTTCCTCTCATAAACATACAGACAGTCAGACAGACAGACAGACACACAAACACACTCTCTCATTCACACACACACATGTGTGCACAGCTCTGGGTCCAATGACCAATTCGCTGGGCTGCAAATTGACTCCAGGCTTGGTGTTAATAGACAATAGACAATAGACAATAGATGCAGGAGTAGGCCATTCAGCCCTTCGAGCCTCCACCGCCATTCAATATGATCATGGCTGATCATTCCAATCAGTATCCTGTTCCAGCCTTATCTCCATAACCCTTGACTCCACTATCTTTAAGTTAGATGGCAAACCAGGAAAGAGAGGCTTTCTGGAACCCACACCGCCCCCAGAAGTGGTGGCCACAGCTGGTACTGCAGCAAGGTATGCTGCACTGGAGTCAGGGGCTGAGGTAAAGCTGGAACATTTCCCATGGTCCGGATGGGGGATGGGGGATGGAGTGGGATAGTGGGGGAGGGGGTGTGTGTTGTAAACACGTTGTGAATACAGGTGTCCTGCTGGGAAAGCCGAGGGCTTTGGAGAAACCTGTGGAGGGGCTTATCTCCTCAGGATTGGGATATTGGCCTCTCCTATCGAACTGGAAAAACCTTGGTGAGTAAAGAATGGGAATTGTTCTGCACGACAGTGATTATTTACAGGCTACACAAGCTTCACTCTCATTACCCAGAGACTATTAGAGACATTGCAACTCCCAGGGCTATCTGTTGCAATCTCCTTCACACCTTCATACAGTGTGGCATGGCCTTTTGAACACCAAACTCTTCCACACCAATAATCAACACCTCCCCCCATGTCTCTTTCACATACAGCTCTTGTCTTGTTCTGCATTTGCTTAGATACTTGTATTGAACAGTACCTACATCCTCCAAAGGCTTTGACCAAACGTAGGAGGAAGTGAGGATTGCAGATGCTGGAGATCAGAGCTGAAAAATGTGCTGCTGGAAAAGCGCAGCAGGTCAGGCAGCATCCAAGGAGCAGGAGAATCGACGTTTCGGGAATGAACCCTTCTTCAGAGTAAGCCCTTATTTCTGAAGAAGGGCTTATGCCCGAAATGTCGATTCTCCTGCTCCTTGGATGCTGCCTGACCTGCTGCGCTTTTCCAGCAGCACATTTTTCACCTTACAAACTTAGACAATTGAGACCCTTAACTATCGTCTTGGAAGGTACTCATGAGGAAGAATAGCAGGTTGTTGAGTGGAAGGACTGTCTTCCTCATAGTCTGAGCTCTGTATATCTCCCTTGGACTATGAATCTTGAACCTAGTGCATTTCCTTCCTTGGTGATGTGTGTTTATTCTTCACTGCCGTTGTCATGGAGATGCTTTGTATTTAATAACTTTTCTTTAATAAATTTGTGTTTGAACGATTGTAGAGATCTTAGCATTTTACTTTCAAAAGCACCAATGAAAACAGACGTTGGAATTTTTTTCAAAAAAGGACACTTCTGGAAACTGTTAGTTCCAGATAAATTCTTGAATCCACTTCAGAGGAAATATCTTACCCTTTGCAAACAGCTTTTATGGCTATCCTGCTTAAGCAGTGCTATCGGGTCTGGGAGGTTTGTGTTTGGATTCTCAATCGAGAAAACTTTGCTGCAGAACAAGCTGCTTAGCTCACATCTCCTGTTTCTGAAGAACACTTATCGTGAAGTCCGAGCGAAAGTTTTCGTTGTTCTTTTGGAATGCGAACTGGAAGTATTCCTCACGATTGCATTTCCTGAGTAAGCTGTGTCTGCCAAGATTCCAGAGACTTGACCCACACAGGCCGACGCAACATTCTACACCCTACCTTTTTTTATCCTCAAGACTAACCACCCACCAGATGGTGTTTTTTTTTCTAATAAAGTGGATTTCTACAAAGAAAAAATAATTTGTTCCCCTTTGACTTAAATATGTGTGCAATTTGAGTTATTTAGAGGGGTAAACAATTATGTTTTCAAATTACAAATTGTGTCTGTTAACTCCGTTTCTTTACTAAATCACCTTTGTTGTGTAATAAATCACCAGCTAAGAAACTAACGGAGCTTAAAAATGTGTTGCTGGAAAAGCGCAGCAGGTCAGGCAGCATCCAAGGAGCAGGAGAATCGACGTTTCGGGCATAAGCCCTTCTTCAGGAATCATAAGCCCTTCTTCTCCTACTCCTTGGATGCTGCCTGACCTGCTGCGCTTTTCCAGCAACACATTTTTCAGTTCTGATCTCCAGCATCTGCAGTCCTCACTTTCTCCTCAGAAACTAGCGGATCCTTTTATTCTGAGGCTAACCTGCAGAAAGCACATAATTGAGAATCGGCAAGATATTTTTATTTTATGTTGCAACCAGTACAGTGGGGAAAGAGGGACAGTATAATCTTCCCCTCTCTGTGATGGCATAAAAGCAGGGCTCAGAATGGGATACCGATAATATGTAGTTGGAAAAGAGATGATAATAATAATTGGCAAAGGATTGAATGCAAAATGAAGTTTATTGAGCATTGTTATATCAAACAGGGATGAGGCACCTGGTGCATGATCTTCTGGAAGTAAAGATTTATCGCTGAGCAATTTGCCGAAAATAGCTGAGGTTATTAGAATTGGCAGACAATTTGAAGTTAGAATGAGGGTTAGAAAAGCAGGTGTGATTGGGGTAACAGCATAACATTTAAAATTGGAGGCAAGGCAGAGCAAGTAGTTAGTCAGCTTAAGTCAGCGAGAATTCAGTTGTATTGAAGTAAATTGAACAGGAAAGCGAATTAAAAACAGGTACAATTGAAAGTCAGGGAGGCAAAAAAGACAAAAGCAGTTCAGAGAGAGGGAAAGAAGAACGGCAGAGAGCTTCAGAAGGTGGAGCTAGGGTTTGAAGCAAGAAGGAAGGACAGAGAGGGAGCAAAGGGCCAGAGAGAGGGAGAGAGAAAATGAGAGAGACAGAGAGAAAACGAGTGAGAGAGAGAGAGATAGAGAGAGAAAGAGTTAGAGAGAGAAAACGAGAGAACGAGAGAACAAAAGAGAGAGAGAACAAGGGAGAGAGATAGAGAGGAGGAGAGGGAGAGAGGGGGAGAGAGAGACAGAAAATGAGAGAGAGAGAATGAGAGAGAGATAGAGAGAGGGGGAGAGGGAGAGAGAGGGGGAGAGGGAGAGGGAGAGAGAGAGGGAGAGAAAGAGAAAATGAGAGAGAGAGAGAATGAGAGAGAGAGAGGGAGGGAGAGAGGGAGAGGGAGAGAGAGAGAAAATGAGAGAGAGATAGAGAGAGGGAGAGAGAGAGGGAGAGAGGGAGAGGGAGAAAGCGAGGGGGAGGGAGAGAGAGAGAAAAAATGAGAGAGAGAGAATGAGAGAGAAAAAAACGAGAGAATGAGAGAACGAGAGAGAGAGAGATTGAGAGAGAGAGGGAGAGGGAGAGACAGAGGGAATGAGAGAGAGAGAGATAGAGAGAGCGAGAGGGAGAGGGAAAAAGAAGGAGAGAGAGAATACCAGTTTAAAAGATTGGAACTGTAAAAGGGAGCTTCTGATATGGAAAGATCTGAGCCAAATCCAGATGAAGTGGGAAGCTACTTAGATAGGAACAGGTGATGGCCAGGGGAGATGATCGCTGGACTATTAGTCCAGCAACTCTGCTAATGTTCTGGGGACCCAGGTTCAATTCCTGCCATGGCAGATGGGGGAGTTTAAATTTGATAACAATCTAGAGTTAAGAATCTACAGATGACCAAGAATCTGTTGCCAGGAACGAACACCCTTCTGGTTCACTGATGTCTTTTGGGGGAAGAAAATCTGCCACCCTCACGCAGCCTGGCTCCAGACCCACAGCAATGAGGGTGACTTGCAACTGTCCCCACAAATGACCCAGCAAGCCAATCAGTTCAAAGGCAATTAGGGGCGGGCAGTAAATGCCAGCCAATCAGTGATGCCCGCATCCCACAAGTGACTAAAACAAAATGGCAGCCCAACCAAAAGCCTGCCTTTGGCCCATATCCCTTAATAACTTTGCTAAACAAAACATTAGCTCTCTCAGATTGAAAATAAAGAACCGCTCCTATATCCACACCATTAGCGGAAGAAAGATGAGTTTTAAAAAATTTATTCAAGCCATCCCCAAAGGTGGAAGGGTGACTGAGGCCCTTCTTGTTGCTTGTAATAAGTCAGCTCAGCAGGTTAGGGCAGGGAAAAGTGACCTCAAGGTTCTTATGTCATGTCTACGGCCTCCCGGGACGTTACAAGTGGTCCGGCTGCAACAAGAGTGAGGTCTTCGGCTACAATCCGAAGAAGTTTTCGAGGTAAATACAATTCTAACCCTCAGAAGGATGATCAGGGACGCTGTCGTGGTTAAACTCCCAACTCAGGCAGCAAACTGGAATCTCCATCGTTTGCCAGATGGGATTCACTGACTGAGCCCTCTGGCTTCAATCCTTTGGAATTAGGTTAGGGCCGTGAGGTCAGAGGAACCGAGGTAACAAATCAAAGGGAAGTTATCAGGCCAGGAGGATAAGTTATTCTGGTCAGCCATGTACCCTTGTTCCAAGAGTGATGGACAACAATTTAAAAATGGCTCAAGGACACCTCACCGTATCAGAAAGCCACCATGAGACCATTGGCCGGCAAGCATACTCCCAAATCCCAAAGACTTTTCCCAGTGTCATTGTTTCTTTGGATGATTGGGTATTTTGTCTTCCATAAAGATTTTCGCTCTGCATCGTTGCTAACTCTCTCCCACTTTGCTGGTGTACTGGAAGATGTCCCCACACTTCTCGAATGTGACTGTAATGGAAAGGTTTCTATCCTCCTAGACTGTAATAGAGCTGTTCCAAGCCTTCACAACTACAGTGGAATTGTTCCTGGTCTTGATAGCTGTAATAGATATGTTATCGCCTTCACAATATTGATTGCCTCCCCTTAAATGGAGGTGTTCCTAGACTCCATGTTTGTAAAGAAGGTGTTCTTGGTTTCCATGTTTACAATGGAGATGCTCCACCCTTCATGTTTGTATTGAATTGAATTGAATTGAATTGAATTTATTGTCCCGTGTACCGAGGCACAGTGAAAAGCTTTGTTTTGTGAGCAATACAGGCAGATCACAGAGTTAAGTAACATAGATAGTAAATAATAGGTAAACAGCAGCAAAAACAAAAATACAATGTTAAGAGTGTTAAGAGTTTGTGAGTCCATTCAGTATTCTAACAACAGGAGGGTAGAAACTGTTTTGAAACCGGCTGGTGTGTGTGTTCAGGCTTCTGTACCTTCTCCCCGATGGTAGAGGTTGTAGAAAAACATTGCCAGGGTGGGATGGATCTTTGAGAACGCTGGCGGCCTTTCCTTGACAGTGGGCCTGGTAGATGGATTCTATAGATGGGAGGTTGGCCTTTGTGATTGTCCGGGCCGAGTTCACCACTCTCTGTAACCATCTCCGATCTTGAATGGTACAGTTGCCATACCAGGTAGTGATAGATCCAGACAGAATGCTCTCGATGGGGCACCTATAAAAGTTGGCGAGGGTATTCGCCGTCATGCCAAATTTTCTCAGCTGCCTGAGGAAGAAGAGACATTGTTGGGCCTTTGTAACCAGTGTGTCCACATGAAGAGTCCAAGAAAGCTTGTTGTGGATGACCACTCCCAGGAGTTTGACACTCTCCATGCGTTCCACCTCTGTGCTGGTAATGTATAGGAAGGGTATGAGTAACATCCTGCTGAAAGTCAATAGCGAGTTCCTTGGTTTTGCAGGCATTGCGAGCTAGCTTGTTCTCAGTGCACCACGTTTCCAGGTCTTCCACCTCCCGTCTGTAGTCTGTTTCATCACCATCTGAGATTTGACCGACTATGGTGGTGTCATCAGCGAACTTGTAAATGGCATTAGTCTGGTATTTGGCGACGCAGTCATGGGTATACAGTGAGTACAGTAGGGGGCTGAGTACGCACCCCTGGGGGGCTCCAGTGTTGAGTGTTAGTGAGGATGAAATATTGTCCCCAATCTTCACTGATTGTGGCCTGTGGGTCAGGAAACCGAGGATCCAGTTGCAGAGAGTGGGGCTTAGTCTGAGATCACTAAGTTTAGTAATGGAGGTGTTCCTAGCCTCTATGTTTATAGTGGAGGCGTTTCTAACCTCCTTGTTTGTAATGGACATGTTCCAAGCCTCCATGCTTGTAATGGAGGTATTCCTAGTCTCCATGTTGCAATTGAGGTATTCCTAGGCTCCAACGGTTCTTATGGAGGTATACCTTGCCTTCATGTTTGTAAAGGAAGTATTCCTAGCCTCCATGTTTCTAATGGAGGTATTCCTAGCCTTCATGTTTGTAAAGGAAGTATTCCTAGCCTCCATGTTTCTAATGGAGGTATTCCTAGCCTTTCATGTTTGTAAAGGAAGTATACCTAGCCTCCATGTTTGTAATGGAAGTATGCCCAGCCTCCATGTTTGTAAAGGAAGTATACCTAGCCTCCATGTTTGTAAAGGAAGTATACCTAGCCTCCATGTTTGTAATGGAAGTATGCTCAGCCTCCATGTTTGTAATGGAAGTATGCCCAGCCTCCATGTTTTTAAAGGAAGTATGCCCAGCCTCCATGTTTGTAATGGAAGTATGCCCAGCCTCCATGTTTGTAATGAAGGCATTCCTGGCCTCCATCTTTGTAGTGAAGGTATTCCTAGCCTCCATGTTTGTAATGGAGGTGTTCTGACCTTTTGCGGCTCTGTTGGACATTTTCCCATGGCTCCTGTTGCATTCTCCTTGTCTCCCGAATAATAATTCTGGATTCAACCAGGATTGCAAAACTTCTTTCAATTGCCTGAAGCTGACCAGTTTGAAATGAGTCAGTTGGCAATATCCATGAAACTCTGCTCCCAGAGTTGCTGAGTTTTCTCTCATAGCCTTCTTATTTTATGTCCCTGTTCTGGCTCAGAGTACTTTGTAAACGTCCAATCAGAGATGTAACCTTGTTAAATTATCTCCCGTTCAGCCAGGATCACAGTTTCAGGGTTCCCCTTTGGTCTAAGCCGTTTCGATCCATGTCTGGCCAAGTTCACTGACCCAATCTCGGGACAGCTTCGACAGATGCCACCTCTCCAGAGCAGCCTGTATACCTGCGTTGGATCTTGCTATTCCCTTTCTGTTTTGCTGCAAGTTTGCTCTGGTCTGTACTTACCCGAGTCCTGACCCACAGTCATCAGCCCTCAGCCATGACCAGACAAGTCATTCCATTGATCAAACCACCACAGGGAACAGGTACTGACAGCACATTGACTGTAGTAGCTCAAGAAGGCATGATGTGGAGATGCTGGTGTTGGATTGGGCGGACAAAGTTAAAAATCACTCAACACCAGGTGATAGTCCAACAGGTTTAATTGGAAGCACTAGCTTTCGGAGCGCTGCTCCTTCATCAGGTGGTTGTGGAGCAGGATCATAAGACACAGAATTTATAGCAAAAGATTACAGTGTCATGCAACTGAAAAGGTTTGTTAAACATATTATTTTAGTTGCATGATAGCATTTTGTAAATGACGATAGTTTTACTCATTGTCTGTATAGGGTCTTTCAAGTTCATGAGCTGCTGTTTGAGTGTGTTGGTGGGTTTGTGGGCTACCATGATGCCAAGGGATCTGAGTAGTCTGGCAGTCATTTCAGAGATGTCTTTGATCAGCTCAGGGAGCAAACCTACATCCAAAACCTCAACTTGGGCTACAAATCTTCTCAAAACTCACTCTCTCCCACTCTCTGAGTTTTCTCTGGACGGTTTTCCTCTTGGATTAGAGAACTGCATGTGACACCAGCTATTTTACTGACTTTGCCTTTGCCAAGGCTGTGTTTATGAGATGTTACTATATTGGAGCAGCTACTGTCTAGCAGTTAAATAATCTAATATCCTGTTAGGTTTTCCAATAGAGTTAAGTTATTCCAATTTCCTTGTTCTTTTGTTGTATTTTAACTTTAGTGAATGAATAAAGTGGGTTTTGCTTCAAATCTGGTGGTTTGAGCAACTAAATTGCATCCAGAACACATGCTTGGCACTTGCCTTTAGAATAAGAAAACATTAGGGTCCGGACTCTCTTCTGAATGTATTTTGAGGGGATTTGGTCTGGTTCATTACATTATCTCATAGTCATAAAGTCATAGAGCTGTATAGCACGGAAACAACTTCGTTCAACTCGTCCATGCCAACCAGATATCCTAAATTAATCTAGTCCCATTTGCCAGCATTTGGCCCATATCCCTCTAAACCCTTCCTATTCATATACCCATCCAGATGCCTCTTAAATGTTGCAATTGTACCAGCCTCCACCACATCCTCTGGCAGCTCATTCCATACAGGTACCACTCTCTGTGTGAAAAAGTTGCCCCTTAGGTCTCTTTTAAATCTTTCCCCTCTCACCCTAAACCTATGCCCTCTAGTTCTGGACTCCCCCACCCCAATGAAAAGACTTTGTCTATTTACCCTATCCATGCCCGTCATAATTTTATAAACCTCTATAAGATCACCCCTCAGCCTCCGACGCTCCAGGGAAAACAGCCCCAGCCTGTTCAACCTCTTCCTATAGCTCAAATCCTCCAACCCTGGCTACATCCTTGTAAATCTTTTCTGAACCCTTTCAAGTTTCACAATATCCTTCCAAAGCAGGGAAACCAGAATTACACACAATGTTCCAAAAGTGGCCTACAATGTCCTGTGACACAGCTGCAATGTGACCTCCCAACTCCTGTGGGAGTTTGTTGCTCTCAAACTGTGTTTCCTACTCTACAGCAGTGACCACTCTTCAAAAAGACCTTTATTGTCCACGTAATGCTGCGGGCCTTCCTGAGGTGATGAAAGGCACTACATAAATGCAAGTCTTCCGTTCTCTAAACCACAGCACTGAGGCTGCAGTCAGTGCTGGAGACCACAAGCCTCTGACTCAGAGTGGACTCTACGTCTAATTGAACCAAGCCAACATTGACATTCTGTGATAAATCACACTCCCAGGGTCGTCAGTAATTAAAAGCCAGCGGGGGGAATATGTTTTTGTCTGTGTTTTTGCAGCGTGCATGGTTACACTGTAGTTCCATGACTAACAGTCTAATTACACACCAGAAACTTTGCAATTACATGGTTATTCAGAGAGAGCCCTGACCTGTGGTCCCTCACACAGGCAGAAAATTGGGATCACATTGCGAACAACCTCAAAGTCAAAGGCACTCTCCTTGTCTCCTCGTAAAAAATATTCTGGAATTGCAAACGTCTTTAAAGCAGCCCAAAGCTTATCTGTTTGGAAGGACTTGTGTAGCAAAGATTTGGAGGCTGCTGCAAATATAGCAGTCATGGTTTGGAGATGCCGGTGTTGGACTGGGGTGGACAAAGTTAAAAATCACACAGCACCAGGTTATAGTCCAACAGGTTTAATTGGAAGCACACTCGCTTTAGGAGTGCTGCTTCTTCATCAGGAGGCATGGATAGGATAAATAGACAAAGTTTTTTCCCTGGGGTCAGGGAGTCCAGAACCTGATGAACCATCTGATGAAGGAGTGAACGCTCCGAAAGCTAGTGCGCTTCCAGTTAAACCTGCTGGACTATAACCTGGTGCTGTGCAAACATAACAGGCCTAGTAAATCAACTCCTGGAGTTTTCCTCCTTGTGATTTGTCCCTCTCAGCCTGACTCTAGCTGCATTTGAGGTGCAGTGAGGTGAATGCATGAGGATCGAAAAGGATTCAAGGCCACGCTGCATTCAGGTACACTGGGACACACTCCTCTGTCTGTGTCTTGTTCTCAGTTCTACCCCGTTTACCTATTCAACCATACATTCAAGATTCGTTTCTGAGTGTATAGGGGCACAACTACCAAATCTGAACCTGGGACTATGGGAATAAGTGTACCATTCGCAATTCCTCAGGTACTGAAGCAGTCCATGTTCAAATACCGAGTAACATTCGTGCCACACAAATGCCGGGCTATGACCACGTACAATAAGGGACAATCTAACTACCGTCCCTTGCCATTCAATGACATTAATATAATTGAATCCCCCCCAATATCAACAACCTGGGAGTAATCATTGATCAGAACCTCAACTGACTCACCACAGAAACACAGTGACTTCACAGCAGGTCAGAGGCGGGGAATACTGCGGCAAGTAGCTCATTTCCTGTCTCCCGAAAGCCTGTCCCACCATCGACAAGGCACAAGTCAGGAGTGTGATGTCATACGAAATGAAAACCGAAAGAACTGCAGATGCTGGAAATCGGAAACAAAAGCAGAGATTGCTGGAAAAGCTCAGCAGGTCTGGCAGCACCTGTGCAGAGAAATCAGAGTTAACGTTTCAGGTCAGGTGACCTTTCCCCAGAACAGAGGCCTTGTTCTGAGGCAGGGTCACACAACCCGAAATGTTAACTCTGATTTCTCTCCACAGGTGCTGCCAGACCTACTGAGCTTTTCCAACTATTTCTGTTTCTGTGCGTGACGGAATACTCCCCCCTTGCCTGGATGGGGGCAGCTCCAACAACACTCAAGAAGCTCAACACCCTCAAGGACAAAGCAGCCCCCGCTTGATTGGCACGACATCACACCCATACCCCCCCCCACCGACACTCAGTAGCAGCAGTGTGGACTATCTATAAGGTGCACGGCAGAAATTCACCAAAGACCCTCAGACAGCACCTTCCAAACCCACGATCACTTCCATCTAAAAGGACAAGGGGCAGCAGATACATGGGAACACCACCCCCTGCAAGTTCCCCTCCAAGCCACTCACCACCCTGACTTGGAAATATATCGCTGTTCCTTCAGTGTCACTGGGTCAAAATCCTGGAATTCCCTCCCTCAGGGCATTGTGGGTCAACCCACAGCAGGTGAACTGCAGCGGTTCAAGAAGGCAGCTCACCCCCCACCTTCTCAAGGGGGCAACTAGGGATGGGGAATAAATCCTGACCCAGTCAGCGATACCCACATCCCATGAGTGAATTATAGGAGAATGATGGAGTGGGTTGTTATTCCTCATTCCTGATGAAGAGCTTATGCCCGAAATGTCGATTTTCCTGCCCCTCGGATGCTGCCTGACCTGCTGTGCTTTTCCAGCACCACACTAATCTAGACTCTAATCTCCAGCATCTGTAGTGCTCACCTTCACCCTGTTATTCCTGTAAGTCTGTTCCCCCACTCAATGAGATGATGCCTGATTGGCAGACGATAGCTTCACATCACGCAGACCCTGAATAATTCCAGCAAACAAAACACAAATCAGTCGACTCTCAGAGTGAAGATGAACAATTGATGAGGGTTGATCCTCAGCCTGCCTGGGATTTGCTGATTGCTCCAGCCAGAGGCTGAGGGTCCCTCCAATGACAAGGCCTTCCCTCTGTGCTGCAGCCTGCTTTACTTAGATCTGAGCACTCACACTTTGAAGTCCTGGTCTCCTGACTCAGCGCTCAGAAATGCTCCCTGTGCTGCCAAGTCTGACAGCCAGGATGTCTGAAAAGCAGTCAAATCGCACTTTGTTTTTTGAACATAGGGAAGGAGGAGGCCATTCAGCCCCTCAAGCCTGTTCCGCCATTCAATGAGATCATGGCTGATCTGTGGCCTAACCCCATATGCCTGCCTCTGGCCCAAATCCCTTAATACTTTTGCTTCACAAAAATTTAATATTTAAAAATTTGAACTGCTCTAGCACCCATTGCCAGTTGTGGAACAGAGTTCTGAACCTTTCCCACGTATGGAGTCAGCTATTACAAGGGGGCATAGCTTTAAATTAAGGGGGGGTAGATATAGGACTGATGTTAGGGGTAGGTTCTTCACTCAGCGAGTCGTAAGTTCATGGAATGCCCTGCCAGTAGCAGTAGTGGACTCTCCCTCTTTATGGGTATTTAAGCGGGCATTGGATAGGTATATGGAGGATAGTGGGTTAGTGTAGGTTAGGTGGGCTTGGATCGGCGCAACATTGAGAGCCGAAGGGCCTGTACTGCGCTGTATTCTTCTATGTTCTATGTTCTATGTTCTCTCCCACCCTTTTTATGTCGAAGTGCTTCCTGATATCTCTCCCTGAACAGTCTGGTCCTAATTCTCAGACCAAGCCCATAGATGTAGAATCCCCAACCACTGGAAATAGTTGATCTTTATCCAGCCTGCCTCTCCCCATTAATATCTTGAAGTATTTGATCAGATCACCCTGTCACTTTCCACATTCTAGATATTATCTCGAGCCGACCTTACATAGCTCCCGACCGTTTCGGAATCTTGGCCGTGCTCCGAGAAGTCACGGGGTCACAGTTGGCTGAATTTCAAGGTCCACCCTTTGGGTGTGACACTGGCAGCAGGTGGCACCAACTTGAGAGCATCAAGCCTTTTGGTGGCACATCCCAGTGCAACACCCCCCACCACCCTACACCCTCCCCCACCCCCACACCCTCCCATCCCCACCCCCACACCCTCCCATCCCCTCCCCCACACCCTCCACCACCCCCACACCCTCCCATCCCCTCCCCCACACCCTCCCCCACCCCCACACCCTCCCATCCCCTTCCCCCACACCCTCCCCCATCCCCACACCCTCCCATCCCCACCCCCACACCCTCCACCATCCCCACACCCTCCCATCCCCACCCCCACACCCTCCCATCCCCACCCCCACACCCTCCACCATCCCCACACCCTCCCATCCCCTTCCCCCACACCCTCCCCCACCCCCACACCCTCCCATCCCCTTCCCCCACACCCTCCCATCCCCTTCCCCCACACCTTCCACCAGCCCCACACCCTCCCATCCCCTCCCTCACACCCTCCCCCACCCCCACACCCTCCCATCCCCTCCCCCACACCCTCCCCCACCCCCACACCCTCCCATCCCCTCCCCCACACCCTCCCCCACCCCCACACCCTCCCATCCCCTTCCCCCACACCCTCCCATCCCCTCCCCCACACCCTCCCCCACCCCCACACCCTCCCATCCCCTTCCCCCACACCCTCCACCACCCCCACACCCTCCCCCACACCCTCCCCCACCCCCACACCCTCCCATCCCCTCCCCCACACCCTCCCCCACCCCCACACCCTCCCATCCCCTCCCCCACACCCTCCCCCACCCCCACACCCTCCCATCCCCTCCCCCACACCCTCCCCCACCCCCACACCCTCCCATCCCCTCCCCCACACCCTCCCCCACCCCCACACCCTCCCATCCCCTCCCCCACACCCTCCCCCACCCCCACACCCTCCCATCCCCACCCCCACACCCTCCCCCACCCCCACACCCTCCCATCCCCACCCCCACACCCTCCCATCCCCTCCCCCACACCCTCCCATCCCCACCCCCACACCCTCCCATCCCCACCCCCACACCCTCCCATCCCCTCCCCCACACCCTCCCATCCCCTCCCCCACCCCCTCCCCCACCCCCACACCCTCCCATCCCCTCCCCCACACCCTCCCCCTCCCCCACCCCCACACCCTCCCATCCCCTCCCCCACACCCTCCCCCACCCCCACACCCTCCCATCCCCTCCCCCACACCCTCCCCCTCCCCCACACCCTCCCATCCCCACCCCCACACCCTCCCACACCCTCCCCCACACCCTCCCATCCCCACCCCCACATTTTCCCTCCCCTCCCCCACACCCTCCCATTCCCTCCCCCACACCCTCCCATCCCCTCCCCCACACCCTCCCCCACCCCCACACCCTCCCATCCCCTCCCCCACACCCTCCCCCTCCCCCACACCCTCCCCCACCCCCACACCCTCCCATCCCCTCCCCCACACCCTCCCATCCCTTCCCCCACACCCTCCCCCACCCCCACACCCTCCCATCCCCTCCCCCACTCCCTCCCCCACCCCCACACCCTCCCATCCCCTCCCCCACACCCTCCCCCACCCCCACACCCTCCCATCCCCTCCCCCACACCCTCCCATCCCCACCCCCACACCCTCCCCCACCCCCACACCCTCCCATCCCCACCCCCACACCCTCCCCCACCCCCACACCCTCCCATCCCCACCCCCACACCCTCCCATCCCCACCCCCACACCCTCCCCCACCCCCACATCCTCCCATCCCCTCCCCCACACCCTCCACCACCCCCACATCCTCCCATCCCCTCCCCTACCACGAGCCTCCCATCCAACCCATCATGATTCGAGAGGCCACTGGGGTGATTCAACTGTGGAGAGTCATTGAGTCACAGAGTTCTGCCGAACGGAACCAGGCCCATTGGCCCAACCTGTCCATGCCACCCAGTTTTCACAATCCATCTAGTCCATTGGCCTGTGTTTCATCCATATCCCTCCATACCTACCCCATCCATGAACCTGTCCAAATGTTTCTCAGATGGCAGAACTGTACCCTCCTCCACCACCACCTCTGGTAGCCCATTGCAGACCCTCACCAACCCTTTGTGTGAAAGCAATGCCCCTCTGGACCCTTTAGTATCTCTCCGCTCTCACCCTAACCCTATGCCCTGTAGTTTAGACTCCCCTACCATGGGGAAGAATGTACCTATGTTTCTCATGATCTTATCAAACTCTATTAAGTCATCTTCAGTCTCCTAAACTCCAGTGAAAAATGTTCCAGCCTATCTAACCTCCCCTCATAACTCAATCCTGCTGGTCCAGGTACCAAGTGAACAATTAATACCCCATTAAAGGGGCTCATCCCAATGACACACCAATTCAATGTGAAACAGAGAGACACCTATGCTCAATGGCAGCCTCAACGATGTGGGGACTGGGGCAATGATGACTTCTTGCCTAGCCTCTAATTTGTCACCTTGCACTCATCCTCTTCCCCCATTACTCTATCCCTATGAGGCATGTTCAATCGAAGCATTCAGGGGGCAAGGGATGGTTATTTGGATAAAAAAACAAGAGTGTACAAAGGTGTGAAATGTAGGTTGGTTCAAGGTAATGATGCTCACTTTACGAGCCATTGCAACGCTGATGGGCTGAAGGGTCACTTTCTGCACCATAACAATTCTGCAACTGCCCATTGGCAGGGCCTGTTGGCCTGGCCATAGAGAGATCCTGGATATCTCCAAATGTCCAGCTCCATCTCTTAACGCCTCCATCTTCACCTACCTGCAGTACCCGCAGGGACCACTGCACCTGGCGGCGCTGCTGAAAGGCACAGCTGCTGCTTTCCAATTGGCTGGCAGCTCCATGATGCAGGGTGTAGTCTCATCGATGACCAGAAGTTCCATAAATCAAATGGGCAGCATCCGAAAAATTAAAGTGGCGTGATTGGATGATCTGGAGGTGGCCTCACCCCGGATCTTGATAACAGGCCATGATCTCGCCCATGGAACCATTCCTTCCATCATCCATGGGACATGGACACCACTGACTAGGCCAACATTTACTGCACATCCATAATTGCTCACGAGAAGTGGATAGTTGTTGAATAAGGGTAATGGTTCTGAAAGGGTTAATGTTGGAGGTGGTATTAGGCTCCACCCAATCTGACGATGTCACACAGTCTTTGGTATATAAAATCTGGGAGCAGGAGTAGGTCATCTGACCCTTTGAGCCTGCTCTGCCATTCAATAAACTCATGACTAGTCTTTTTGTGAACACAGCTCCATTTACTCACCCTCTCATCACAACTCTTAATCCCTTTACTGTTCAAAAGATTATCTGTCTTCGCTTTGAAAGCATTTACTGAGGAAGCCTCAGCCATTTCACTGGGCAGGGAATTCCATCGATTCACAATCCTCTGGGTGAAGAAGTTCCTTCTTAATTCAGTCCTAAATCTGCTCCCCCTAATTTTGAGGCGATGCTCTCTTGTCCTAGTTTCACCTACCAGTGGAAACATCCTTTCCACTTTTATCTCATCTACTCCCTTCATAATTTTGTATATTTCTATAAGATCCCTCCTCATTCTTCGGAATTCCAATGAGTCTCTTATCATAAGCCAACCCTTTCAACTCCGGAATTAACCTTGTGAACCTTCTCTGCGCCCCTTCTAGTGCTAGTACATCCTTTCTCAAGTTTGTGGATGGCACAGTGGCACAGTGGTTAGCACTGCTGCCTCACAGCGCCAGAGACCCTGGGTTCAATTCCCACCTCAGGCGACTCTCCGCGTGGAGTTTGCACATTCTCCCCGTGTCTGCATGGGGTGCTCCGGTTTCCTCCCACAGTCCAAAAAAAATGTGCAGGTAAGGTGAATTGGCCATACTAAATTGCCTGTAATGTTAGGTGAAGGGGTAAATGTAGGAGTGCGGGTCGGTGTGGACTTGTTGGGCCGAAGGGCCTGTTTCCACACTGTAAGTAATCTAATCTAAAACTGCACACAGTCCTCCAGGTGTGGCCTCAGCTGCAACATAACCTCCCTGCTTTTAACCTCAATCCCTTTAGCAATGATAGACAAAATTCCATTTACCTTCCTAATTACCTGTTGTACCTACAGACCAACCTTCTGTGATTCATGCACAAGGACACCCAGGTCCCTCTGCACAACAGCATGCTGCAACTTGTTACCATTCAAGTAATAGAAGACTTGCTCAAGATCCCATTCGGTTGAGGCATGTCATCCTTGGGGCCTGAGGGTCTCAGTAGTTTTATCTAACCAGCCAATGTACCTTAATCCTACTGCTATTACACAACTAAGTAAATCTTGCTGTTCAGACAAGTGTCTCTTCTTGCTAAGACTAATTAGCGGCTTATCCTTGACCACTGATTATTTCTTCATTTGTGGGAATTGGATGTCGCTGGCTGGGCCGAGTTGCCCCCTTGAGAAGGTGGGGGTGAGCTGCCTTCTTGAACCGCTGCAGCCCACCTGCTGTGGGTTGACCCACAATGTCCTTAGGGAGGGAATTCCAGGATTTTGACCCAGTGACAGTGAAGGAACACCGATATAATTCCAAGTCGGGATGGTGAGGCTTGGAGGGGAACTTGCAGGGGGTGGTTGGCCCATATATCTGCTGCCCCTTGTCCTTCTGGATGGAAATGGTCTTAGGTTTAGAAGGTGCTGTCAGAGGATTTTTGGTGAATTTCTGCAGTATCTTGTGGATAGGACACACTGCTGTTACTGAGCATCAGTGGGTGGAGGGTGTGGATGTTTGTGAATGTGGTGTCAATCAAGTGGGCTGTTTTGTCCCTGGATGGTGTCAAGTTTCTCGAGTGTTATTGGAGCTGCCCCCATCCAGGCAAGTGGGGAGTATTCCATCACACTCCTGACTTGTACCTTGTAGATGGTGGACAGGCTTTGGGGAGTCAGGAAGGGAGTTACTCACTGCAGGATTCCCAGCCTCTGACCTGCTCTTGTCATCACAGTGTTTAGGTGGCCAGTCCAGTTGAGTTTCTCATCAATGATAACCCCCAGGATGCTGGCAGTAGGGGATTCAGTGATGGGAACACCATTGAATGTCAAGGATCAGTGATTAGATTGTCTCTTTTTGGAGATGGTCATAGCCTGGCATTTGTGTGGCATGGATGTTATTCACCATTTGTCCGTCCTTAACCTGGATATTGTCCAGACCTTGTTATGTTTGAATATGGACTGCTTCAGGATCTGAGGAGTCGTAACTGGTGTTGAACACTGTGTAATCAGCGGCAAACGTCCTCATGTCTGACCTTGTGATGGAGGGAAGGTCATTGATGAAGCCGCTGAAGATGGTTGGGGTCTAGGACACTCCCCTGAGGAACTCCTGCAGAGATGTCCTGGAGCTGAGATGACTGACCTCCAACAATCACGTCCATCTTCCTGTGTGCCAGGTATGACCCCAACCAGTGGAGAGCTTGCCCCCTGATACCCATTGATTCCAGTTTTGCCAGGGCTCCTTGATGCCACCCTCAGTCGAATGCAGCCTTGATGTCAAGGGCTGTCCCTCTCCCCTCACCCTCTGGAATTCAGCTATTTTGTCCATGTTTGACCCAAGGCTGTAATGAGGTCAGGAGCTGAGTGACCCTGGTGGAACCCAAACTGGGCATCACTGAGCAGGTCATTGCTGAGCAGGTGCTGCTTGATAGCCCTGTGGGTGACACCTTCCATCACTTTACTGATGATCGAGAGTAGACTGATGGGACGGTAATTGGCTGGATTTATCCTGCTTTGTGTGTACAGGACATACCTGGGCAATTTTCCACACTGTGGGGTAGGTGCCAAACTGTACTGGAACAGCTTGGCTAGGGGAGCGGCAAGTTGTGGAGGACGTTGTTAACAGAATAAGTTCCTTCGGCCCAGTGGAAGTGGTTAGCTCACAAACAAATAATAGGGAGAACTGCCTTCGGAACCCATTGCAGTCCTTGTCGTGTCGGCCCACCACAGTATTATGAGAGAGGGAGGCTCCCCATTTTGATCCAGCAACAGTGAACAAACTGAGATGGAATTCCAAGAGGGGATTACGGAGATGGATGGCAGTGTTGCCATGTGTCTGCTGTCCCTCTGGTTGGGAGAGGACCCAGGGCTGCTAACCTTGTTGAGTCTCTACAGTGCATGTCGTACACGGCTGTCATATGCATCTGGGATGAAGGGAGTGAAAGTGGGTGGATGTGGGCTGCTTTGTCCTTGAGTGTTTTTGGGGCTGCCCCCATCCAGGCAAATGGGGAGTATTTTATCACCTCCCTGACTTGTGCCTTGTCGATGGTGGACGGGCTTTGGGGATTCTAGAGAGGAGTTACTCGCCATCATCACAGGAAATGATGTCACCACAGGAAATGACATCACAAACCCAAGGAAACTGAAACACATAAATAGAAAGCGGGCTAAACCACCAGTGCTTCATCCAGAGGCTCACTGGTGATGTTACCCAGTACGGTGACGAAACATCTGAAAATGGTCCTTCCAGCTCAACAAGCAAGCCTACATCCATCTCCAGTTGCTCTCTCACACTGAGTACCCAAAGTCTTAATATGACTAGATTAGAGTGGTGCTGGAAAAGCACAGCAGTTCAGGCAGCATCCGAGGAGCAGTCAAATCGACGTTTCGGGTAAAAGCCCGTCGTCGGGAATACAGGAATAATACGGCTGGCCTAGTTAAAGTTGTGGTCAATGGGTAATCTCCAGAAATGTTGACTGGCTTGCTGAGGCATTATAAAGAGGAGTTAAAAGTTGATCATATCCTCCATCTCCCCTGACACTGTCATCCCGATAAAGTTCTCGATCTGGAATCCACAAGCCTTTAGCAGATTTCCACCTCCCCATCACTGATTTCACTCTAGAATGGCCTAACTCAAATTTTAAGCTCTAATCCTCCCCTTCCCCATGCCCCTGCCAAGCTGAGGAGATGCTTTCTCACAATTTTCTAACATTACAGTCCATGTAAATGAGACGGTCACTGGTAAAACCAATCGGCAGTTGTGGAAAAATGGGGAGAACGAGGAATTCATTGGCATGGAGTATAATTGAGGTGAATAGCACTGATGAATTTGAGCGACCTTCAATGATTAAGGTTAGTTTAGGCCATGCTAAGATTGCCCATAGTGACCAGGGGTATGCAGGCTAGATAGGTTAGCCATGGGAAATGCAAAGGTATATAGTTGGAGGGGGTGGAAGTGATGGGTCTGGGTGGGATGATCTTCAGAGGGTCGATGCGGACTTGATGATCAAATGGACTGCTTCCATGTGTAAGGTGTCTATGATAAATTCATAAAGTCATAAGATACAGGAGCAGAATTAGGCCATTCGGCCCATCGAGTCTGCTCCACTATTCGATAATGGCTGATATGTTCCTCACCCCCATTCTCCCCGTATCCCTTCAACCCATTACCAATTAACAATCTGTCTAACTCCTCCTTAAACTTACTCACTGTCCCAGCATCAGCCGCACTCTGGGGGAGTGAATTCCACAGATTCACAATCCTTTGGGAGAAGTAGTTTCCCATAACCCTGTTTTAAATTTGCTGCCCCTTACCCTACCACTAAGGCTTCTTGTCCCAGAATGCCCCATAAGAGGAAGAGTCCACTCCACGTCTATTTTATCCTCACCATTTATCATCTTGAATACCTCAATTTGATCTCCCCTCATTCTTCTACATTCCAGAGAGTATCGGCCTAAACTGTTCAATCTCTCTTCATACGACAATCCCCTCACCTCTGAGACCAATCTAGTGAACCTCCTCTGAATTGCCTCCAATCCTCTTACATCTTTCATCAAATAAGGGGACCAACCCTCCAGGTGCAGTCTCACCATTGCCTTGTATAGTTGCAGCAATACATCCTTACCTCGATATTCTATTCCTTTAGCGATAAAACCCAACATTTCATTCGCTGCCTTTATTATCTGCTGTACCCACATTGCTAGTTTTCTGTGACTCGTGAAGAAGGTCACCCAGATCCCTCTGCACCGGAGCACCCCAAAGTCTCTCTCCGTTTAGATAATGCCTTCTCACATTTCTGACCAAAATGCATGACCTCAGACTTCTTTTTTCCCTCATAGAATCCCTACAGCGTGGAAACAGGCCCTTCAGCCCCACACATTCACACCAATCCCCCAAAGAGTAACCCACCCAGACACATTCCCCTACCCTATGTTTACCCCTGACTTAATGCACCTAGCCTACACATCCTTGAACACTACGGACAATTTCCCACAGCCAATTCACCTGACCTGCACATCTTTAGACTGTGGGAAGAAACCCACGCAGACGCAGGGAGAACGTGCAAGCTCCAGTTGTCCGCGGGTGGTATCGAACCGGGGTCCCTGGTGCTGTGAGGCAGCAGTGCTAACCGCTGAGCCACCGTGCCGCTCCTATCGATGCTCCACACCATTTGTGACGTGATATGATTCTGTGATGAGTACAGAGGAAGGGAATGTTGAGAGGTGAGAAATGGAGCTGGGTACAGCAGGGTTGTATGGGGGAAGATATCCCATCAGATTAGACCAAATAGGCCGTGTGAAGTCAGGTAAGGCCAAGCGGACTGTCTCTGTGCTGCCAGGGTTGACGAAGCATGAATCTCTTGTGACGATGCTGTGAATTTAAGACGTTATTTTGTCCTGGTTTTCTTTTTTGACGAGAGGTTGGAAGGCAGAGGCAC
The DNA here is from genome assembly GCF_047496795.1 of Chiloscyllium punctatum. Lineage (NCBI taxonomy): Eukaryota > Metazoa > Chordata > Chondrichthyes > Orectolobiformes > Hemiscylliidae > Chiloscyllium > Chiloscyllium punctatum. Next base: position 120,409,350 of record NC_092746.1, on the reverse strand, counting down.
AGTGTAGTCTACCAGAACCACTCGAGTAAACAGCCTGAATGGGTGTGGTCACCTGTCCCAGACCGAGATGTCTGGGTAACATCAGAAGTTGTTGGAGGCTGACCAGAGCTTGGAAGCTTCAGTGTGTGTCTCCTGGCTGCTGCACTCTCTGAATTATCTCTTAATCTTTTTTTCCCTCCTGGATGGAAGAACTGCATGTGAGAATCTGTGTCTGAATTTTCCTCTTTTCGCCAAGGGCTGTGCTTGTGGGATGTTACTGTATTGGAACAGTTCATCAGCAGTCGTTGCTGTATCTATTATTCTACTAAGTTTTCCCATGCAGTTGTTGTTCTAAATTCCTCTTTCTTTGCGTGTATTTTAACGTTTAAATAAATTGTCAGAAGTCACGGGGAAGACTTCACCTGACAAAGGAGCAGCGCTCTGAAAGCTTGTGATTTCAAATAAACCCATTGGACTATAACCTGGCGTCATGTGATTTCTGACCTTGTCCATCCCAGTCCAACATTGGCACCTCCACATCATATATAAATGGTGTGGTTTTGCTTAACGTGAGTAGTTTGACCAGTCACATTGCATCTGGAGGACGCATTTCACAGTTGTCTTAAAAAATAGGAAAAACATAATATCTAGACTTCCTTTTAAAAGCATTTTGAGGGTCCATAACAGAGTTTATAGTTAGAGTACTGAGGCCACAGATCATCCTGCTGTAGAGTTCAAGGTCGATATGTTCCTGTGAGGGTGAAGGGCAATAGACAATAGACAATAGGTGCAGGAGTAGGCCATTCTGCCCTTCGAGCCTGCACCACCATTCAATATGATCATGGCTGATCATCCTTAATCAGTATCCTGTTCCTGCCTTATCTCCATAATCCTTGACTCCACTATCTTTAAGAGCTCTATCCAGCTCTTTCTTAAATGAATCCAGAGACTGGGCCTCCACTGCCCTCTGGGGCAGAGCATTCCACACACCCACCACTCTCTGGGTGAAGAAGTTTCTCCTCATCTCTGTCCTAATGGCCTACCCCCTTATTTTTAAGCTGTGTCCTCTGGTTCGGGACTCACCCATCAGCGGAAACATGTTTCCTGCCTCCAGAGTGTCCAATTCTTTAAGGTTAGAGACAAAAAAAAACTGAAGATGCTGGAATCCAAAGTAGAGCAGGCTGGAAGAACACAGCAAGCCAGGAGGTGGAGATGTCGATGTTTCAGGTGTAACCCTCCTTCAGGACTGGGGGGATGTAGGGGGGGGGAGCTGCAGATAAAGGGGGTGGTGGGGGCAGGGTGGTGAAGTGGGGATAGGTGAAGACAGACAGAGGGTACGACCTGGTTGGTCAATGGGAGGAATGAATTCAATTGGTGGCCTGGAGCAATGGAAGGGAGGGGTAGGGGGCTGGGAAGGGAGTCGGGGGATGGGAAGGGAGGGCATTTGAAATTGGAGAACTCAGGAATAGGGAACCCTGGATGACAAGAGATATTGAGGCTTTGACCAGGAAAAGGAGGCATGGCTCAGGTACAGGCAGCTGGGATCAAGGGAATACCTGGAAGCATACGGGGGATACAAGAGCTTACTAAAGAAGGAAATCCATAGGGCGAAAAGGGGGCTGGGTTGGTACTGGGCACATTGCTGTTTGTTATCTGTATCTTCCTTCACGGTGACTCAGTGGTTAGCACTGCTGTCTCGGAGCACCACAGACATGAGTTCAATCCCAGTCTCGGGCGACTGCCTGTGTGGTGTTTGCACATTCTCCCCATGTCTGTGTGGGTTTCCTCCCACAGTCCAAAGATGTGCAGGTCAGGTGAATTGGCCATGCTAAATTGCCCACAGTGTTAGGTGCATTAGTCAGAGGTAAATATAGGGGAGGGGAATGGGTCTGGGTGGGTTGCTCTTCGGAGGGTCAGTGTGGACTTGTTGGGCTGAAGGGCCTATTTCCATGCTGTAGGGTTTCTGGCACAATGGCTCAGTGGTTAGGACTGCTGCCAGAGAGCCAGGGACCCAGGTTCAATTCTAGCCTTGGGCGACTGACTGTGTGGAGTTTGCACATTCTCCCCGTGTCTGCGTGGGTTTCCTCCGGGTGCTCTGGATTCCTCCCCCAGTCCAAAAATGTGCAGGTCAGGTGAATTGGCCATGCTAAATTGCCCGTAGTGTTAGGTAAGGGGTAAATGTAGGGGAAAGGGTCTGGGTGGGTTTCTCTTCGGAGGGTCGGTGTGGACTTGTTGGGCCGAAGGGCCTGTTTCCACACTGTAAAGTAATCTAATCTAATCAATGACTTGGATGGGAATGTACAAGGACATGATTAGTAAGTTTGCTGATGACGCTAAAATAGATGGTATCATAGATAATGAAGAAGGTTATCAGAAGTTACCGCAGGACCTTGATCAGTTGGGGAAGTGGGCTGAGAAATGGCAAATGGAGTTTAATATACATAAGTGTGAGGTCTTGCATTTTGGAAAGTCAAATCAAGGTAGGAGTTTCATGGTGAATGGTAGGGCCTCGATGAGTGTACTGGAACAGAGGGTCCTTGGGGTTCAGGTGCACAGTTCTCTGAGAGTGGAGTCCCAGGTAGTCAGGGCAGTGAAGAAGGCTTTTGGCACACTGGCCTTCATCAAGCAGAGCACTGAGTATAGAAGTTGGGAAGTTATGTTGCAGTTATACAGGACATTGGTGAAGCCGCAGTTGGAATATTGTGCTCAGTTTTGGTCACCTTGCTATAGGAAGGATGATATTAAACTGGAAAGAGTGCGGAAGAAATTTACAAGGATTTTGCCAGCACTTAAGGATCTGAGTTATAGGGAGAGGATGGACAAGCTAGGAGTTTTTTCTTTAGAGCGTAGGAGACTGAGGGGGACCTTATAGAAGTGTATAAGATTATGACAAGCATGGATAGGGTGACTGCACTCAGTCTTTTCCCCAGGGTTGGGGAATCGAGGACTCGAGGGCATCAGTTTAAGGTTCAAGGGGAAAGAATAAAAGGGAACCTGAGGGGGAACTTCCTTACACAGAGGATGGTACACATATAGATTGAGCTGCCTGGGGAAGTGGCTGTGGTGGGTACATTAACAATATTTAAAAGGCATTTGGACAATTACACGGATAGGAAAGGGTTAGAAGGATGCGGGCCAAGTGTAGGGGAATGGGGTTAGCGTGGATGGACAGTTTGGTCGGCATGGACCAGTCTGGGCCAAAGGGCTTGTCTCCGTGCTGTAGGACTCAATGATTCTAAGAGGCTGTGCTGAGAATGATGCAGGATCACAGACAGTCAGGGTTTTGTGGCAGAGTGGTAGTGTCCTTACTGCTGGGCCAGGAGGCCTGAGTTAAAGTACCACCTGCTCTAGAAGTGTGTCTTCACATCTCTAAACAGGTTGGTGAGAAAACGGACAGTAATGAGCATGTTACAGAATGTCCATTAAATCCACTGCGAGTATACACTCCATATTCATCGGGAGAATACCATTCCCTGAATAGAAATCTGTTATTATTTCTTTAACATTCCTAAGGGAGGCAATGCTTTGTAGCTGTTTGTAAATCTGTTAAAAATGATGAGTTTTACAACGAGTTCTGAAGAAAGGTCACTGGACCCGAAACATTAACTCAGCTTTCTCTAGGTAAATGTTGACAGACCTGCCGAGTTCTTGCAGCGATTTCTGTTTTTGTTCAGTGAGCTTTGATGTCTCAAAGAGGACAAGGCTATTTTCTCTAACAAACAGAGAGAGTTCAAGTTGAAATCCATTTTCAGATAATGAGCGGAGCATTTTGGAGAAATTTGTTGTACTCGCGGAGTTGTTCGAGCTCAGAATGTTTTTCTGCAGGTTGAGGCAAAAACGATTTGAAAATGGTTACATTCTGAAGCAAAGGCAGACACAGGGCGATGGGAGAGCGAGAGACAGAGAGAGAAAGAGAGAGAGAGAGAGAGCGGTCTTATGCTGTTGCAGTGAAGTGACTCCCACAGAATGCTCTTGCACTGAGCTGTAAAGGACAGAACTAGACCAGGCTTTCTCCATGACTTTCTCAAGGACAACTCCAGATGGGAAATAAATGCTTGCCTTGACAGAGTGAGAAAGTGACCTGCGTCCTGGGAATGAACAAAGACACAGAGACTGAAACATAGCCGAACATTTTTTTGTGGAAATACTCCTGGTATCTCACACAGGATCAACGCCCATTTGTAGTTGAATGATAGAATCCCTCCAGTGTGGAAGCAGGCCATTCGGCCTGTCGAGTCCATACTGACCCTCCGAAGAGCATCCCATCCTCCAAACTGGTTCCCCCCCCCACTGACACCAACATTATTGGCTGTACCCTGCATTTCCAATGTCTAATCCCCCTCATCTGCACATCTTTGGACTATGGGAGGATATCCACACAGACACGGGGAGAATGTGCAAACGCCATACAGACAGTTGCCCGAGGCTGGAATCGAACCTTGTTGCTGTGAGGTAGCAGTGCTAACCGCCGAGCCACTCTGTAGACTCTATGATAACCACAGGGTTTTTAATTCCTCATTCTGGGGCTGCAAGGTGGCTCTGTGGTTCAGCACTGCTCCCTCACAGCGCCAGGGACCCGGGTTCGATTCCAGCCTCAGGTGACTGTCTGTGTGGGGTTTGCACATTCTCCCCGTGTCTGCGTGGGTTTCCTCAGAGTGCTCCAATATTCCCCCCACAGTCCAAATATGCGCAGGTTAGGATGGATTGGCCATGCTACAGTGCCCCATAGTGTCCAAGGATGTGTAGGCTGGGTCTGGGTGGGATGCTCTTCAGAGGGTTGGTGTTGGACTTGATGGGCCAAATGGCCTACTTCCACACTGTAAGTTCATCCACGGCGTGTGAGCATCACTACTCAAACCAGCATTTCCTCCCCGTCCTGAACTGCCCTGGTGTTAACGGGCTTGGCAGCTCATTCCAGAGGGTAGAAAGAGCCAACCACGTCGCTGTGGGTCTGGAGTCACATGGAGGCCAGACCAGGTAAGGAGGGCCGTTTCCTTCCCTAGAGGACATTAGAGAACTGAATGAGCTTTACAACAGCTGGTGGTTTTAATGATGACATCCTTTTATTGAAGTCTTGATTCTAGATTTATAAATCCACCAACTCCAAGAACTGACAAAGCATCTGACCTTCAGGCACTAACTCTGTTTCTCTCTCTCTCAACAGATGCTGCTGAGTTTCTCCAGCAATTTCTGTTTTCATGTCAGATTTCCAGGATCTGTAGCTGTTAGTTTGCACTGAAATACTGCACGCCGTTTTATCTGGGGAAGAATGTTTTGTCTACGAAGGGATTGCAGGAAAGGTTTTCCGGACTGATTCCTGGGATGGTGGGACTGATGAATGAAGAGAGACTGGATGGGTTCGGGCTTTATTCACTGCAGTTTAGAAGAATTAAGGAGGAATCGTATAGAATCTTATAAAAATCTAATCACAGGAAGGATGTTCCTCATGACTGGGAAGCCCAATTTATGAGCTGGGCCATTTAGGATTGAGATAACACTTAATGGTAAGGTCTTGGGGAATGTTGTTGAACAAAGAGGCCTTGGAGTGCAGGTTCTTAGCTCCTGGAAAGAGGAGTCGCAGGTAGATAGGATAGTGAAGGAAGTGTTTGGTATGCTTTCCTTTATTGGTCAGAGCATTGAGTACAGGAGTTGGGAGGTCATGTTGCAGCTGTACAGGACATTGGTTCAGCCACTGTTGGAATATTGCCTGCAATTCTGGTCTCCTTCCTATCGGAAAGATGTTGTGAAACTTGAGACGGTTCAGAAACAATTTACAAGGATGTTGCCAGGTTTGGAGGGTTTGAGCTATAGGGAGAGGTTGAACAGACTGAGGCTGTTTTCCCTGGAGCGTCGGAGGCTGAGGGGTGACCTCATAGAAGTTTATAAAATCATGAAGGGCATGGATTGGATAAATAGTCAAGGTCTTTTCCTTGTGGTGGGGGGAGTCCAGAACTAGAGGGCATAGGTTTAAGGTGAGAGGGGGAAGACTTAAAAGGGACCTAAGGGGCAACACAGAGGGTGGTGTGTGTACGGAATGAGCTGCCAGAGGAAGTGGTGGACGTTGGTACAATGACAACATTTAAAAGGCATTTGGATGGGTATATGAGTAGGAAGGGTTTGGAGGGATATGGGCCGGGTGCTGGCAGGTGAGATTAGATTGGGTTGGGATATCTGGTCAGCATGGATGGGTTGGACCGAAGGGTCTGTTTCCGTGCTGTACATCTCTATGACTCTATAAGAAGAAATGTCTTGCCCCAGAGAGTGGGGAGTCTGTGGAATTCTTTGCCACAGAAATCCGTTGAGGCCCAAGCTTTGAATATTTTCAAGAAGGAGTTAGATACAGGTCTTAGGGACAGAGGGAGAGTAGGGTATCAGCGGCAGGAGAAAATGGGAACAGTGGGCTGCGTTGGATGATCGGCCATGATCATATTGAATGGTACAGTGGGCTTGAAGGGCCAAATGGCCTCCTCCTGCTCCTTGTTGAACAGCTTTAGTATCATATCCCGATCATCAGATGACCCTCCGGCCACATGCTCAGTCCGTAACATTGACCTCTATCTCACCTGTTGCTGGAGTCTTTGTCCCCACACGGTACCCCTATTCCTGAGAGATCCTGGCAGGGCTGCTATAGTAGAGCTAACGAGCTGAAACCATTCCCATCTCCCTGACCCTACTGCCTCTTGGATTCAGTCCTACAGCATCGGCAATGTTAATCACCAACTTGCCCCCTCCTTTTCCCCCACTCCCACCCAACCCCACCCCACCTGACCCCCCTCGCCAGGTTTTGGCCAGCTGATATGAACCATACTGGGGAGGTTGACTGAGTGTTAATTAATAGCCAGAGCAGTCAATGTCCAAGACCCCATTTACCACTCCCTGAAAAAGAAGAACAGGAAGTGATGTCACCACAGGCAGTGACATCACCAACCCAAGGAAACCCAAATATATGAATAGAAGGCAGGAAATATCAGCAGTACCTTTGTATGGGGGCTCAGTGAAGATGTTACCGAGTATGGTGACGAAACATCTGAAAATGAACCTTCCAGCTCAGCGAGCGAACCTGCATCCAGCATAACCTCACATTTTATCCCAGTATAATCCATCTGTCAGGTTTCTGCCCATTCGCTTAACCTGTCTATATCCCTCCTTGCTGCTCTTTATTTTGAAATCACACCACAGGCTCTTGTATACTCATCCAGACATAGCCTCACTTCATCGAATAGACAACATGCACCAACAGAGCAGCACTTAGTCTGTATCTCACTGGGCCATCGGCCTCCAATCTTGTGTTCACTTCCCCAGCTCAGATCTTGAACCCACTAACTCCTGCCTTGAATATGAGAACGCGACTGACTCATAAGGATTAGATTTCCGACAGTGTGGAAACAGGCCCTTATTCCTGATAAAGGGCTTTTGCCCGAAATGGTGATTTCGAAGCTACTTGGATGCTGCCTGAACTGCTGTGCTCTTCCAGCACCACTAATTCAGAATCCTTTAGCCCAACCAGTCCACACCGATCCACCAAAGAGTAACCCACCCAGACCTATTTCCCTCTGACTAATGTACCTAACGCTATGGGCAATTTTCCATGACCAGTTCACCTAACCTGTACATCTTTGGACTATAGGAGGGAACCCACACAGACACAGGGAGAATGTGCAAACTCCACACAGACAGTCACCCCAAGGCTAGAATCGAACCTGGGACCCTGGTGTTGTGAGGCAGCAGTGCTAACCACTGAGTCACTGTGCCACACCATGCCATATAGCACTGAAAGAGACTCTTCAGTCCAACTTGTCCATTCTGACCATAACTCCTAAATCAATCTAGTCCAATTTGCCAGCCTTAGGCCCCATCCCTCTAAACCCTCTCATGCAGCCATCCAGATGCCTTATGGGATTGAACCACCCCTGATAAAAGTGAAAAGGTAGGCCTTGGGGGAACCTGCAGTAATCCAGAAACACCCTTTTAAATCCAGGTATGGCTTCGTGCAGCAGTATTGAGGCAAAGTATTGGAATTAGTTCATGATCAAGCAAAATGTCACCCAACTTGTGTCTAGGAATCTCATTGGTGAACAGACTATTGTCAAATTCTGGTTTCACTGTGGCCCTATCCAACTGCTTTATAAAGTCTAGGGTCAGGTAAGGTTTACACGCCACCTTCCAGTTTCTTGAGTTGATGTCGTTGCCACGGTAACAGATCAGGCTGTGCGCATGGGCATAATTAGCAGGCCGCAAGTTGTCACAAGATTTCTAACAGACTGAGTGAGTCACCTGTGCGGATCACCATGACAGCACTGCCCCGTTGCTAAGCCCAGAACATGGCCTTACAGCGTTGCACTAAACGCAGGAGATGATACTTAGCTGCAACTTAGTTCCCACGAGTACCTCAATCTCAAAGCGATGTCAAGCGATAATAGCAATCGTCAAGCCTGTGTAATTACACCTGCAAATTTCAAAATGGCAGTTTAAAAAGCGGGGTGCAGGAACGTCCAATCTTCATTGGCTTCAGTGAACCAAAGAAGAGGCTTAAGGTCTGCGATTTCTCTACGATCATCTCAAAAACTAAGAGTATAAGTTATTTTTAGCTTCTTTAAAAATCCATGTGCACAATACTTCTTCGAGTAACAGAGTCAGGGAGTTGTAGCGTCCTACAGCTCGGAGACAGGTCCTTTGGCCCAGACTGGTCCATGCCGACCAAAATGTCCATCCACACCAACCCCATTTCCCTGCACTAGGCCCATATCCTTTTAAGCCTTTCCTATCCATGTATTTGTCCAAATGCCTTTTAAATGTTGTTAGTGTACCCACCTCAACCACTTCCGCTGGCAGCTCACTCCATATGCCTAACCACCCTCTGTGTAAAAAGGTTGCCCCTCAGGTTCCCTTTTATTCTTTTCCCTCTAACCTTAAACTGATGCCCCCGGTCCTCAATTCCCCAATCCTGCCAAACCAACTGAGTGCATCCACCCAATCCATGCCTCTCATGATCGTATACACTTCTATAAGGTTCCCCCCGCTCCCCCCCCTCAGTCTCCTATGCTCTAAAGAAAACAAGTTCTATCTTGTCCAACCACTCAGACCCTTGAGTCCTAGCAACAACCTTGTAAATTTCTTCTGCACTCTTTCCACTTTAATAACATCCTTCCTCCAGCAAGGTGACCAAAACTGAACACAATACTCCAAGTGTGGCCTCACCAACATCCTGTACAACTGCAACGCAACTTCCCAACTTCTGTCCTCAACGTCCTGACTGATGAAGGCCAGTGTGCCCTGTCTACCTGGGACTCCGCTTTCAAAGAACCGTGCACCTGAACGCCAAGGTCCCTCTGTTCCACGACCCTCCTCACAGCTCTACAATTCACCATGAAACTCCTACCTTGATTTGACTTTCCAAAATGCAAGGCCTCACGCAGTTATCTGTGTTAAACTCCAATTGCCATTTCTCGGCCCACTTCCCCAGCTGATCTAGGTCCTGCTGCTATTTCTGATAACCTTCTTCATTGTCCATGATACCATCTATTTTAGTGTCATCTGCAAACTTACTTATCATGCCTTGTGTATTCTCATCTAAATCGTTGATATAGATAACAGCAATGGGCCCAGCACTGACCCCTGAGGCTCTCCACGAGTCACAGGCCTCTAGACCAACAAACATCCTTCCACTGTAACACTCTGCTTCCTACCATCAAGCTAATTGTGTATCCAATTTGCCAGCTCCCCCTGGATTCCATGCGATCTAACCTTCCACAGCAGCCTACCATGTGGAACCTTATCAAAAGCCTGACTGAAAACCATATCGACTACCACGATCACCCTGCCCTCATCAACCTTCCCGGTTACTTCATCAAGGAACTTGGGAGATGTGATCTCCCACTGATGATTACTCCTCATCAAACCCTGTCTTTCCAAATGGATGTATATCTTATCCCTCAGAATTTTCCCAAGTAACTTACCTAACACAGGCTTGCTGGGTTACAGTTCCTTCTTGAATAAGGGCACAAAATTCGCTATCCTCCAGTCATCTGGGATCTCACCGGTGGCTAACGATGATGCAAAAATATCTACCAGGGCCCCCGCAATTTCTTCTGAAATCGTCTTTGCTCGTGTGTCTATATTTTTTTAGTTGATGTGGTGATTCCATTCCTGACTTTGAGAAATACGTGCTTTCTTTCTTTTAGAAACAAGATGAGAAACACAATTTTCTGACTGTTCTTGAGAGTTACAGTACCCAAAGGGTTCATAGACACCTTCTTTAAATACACAACTTGCTTTGGGAAGTGGTGATATGGAAATACGGTGAACCAACCAACCACATTTCTCTTGTCCACAACATAGAGTCATAGAGGTGTACAGCACAGAAACAGACTCTTCGGCCCAACCCGTCCATGCTGACCAGGTATCCTCACCTAATCCAATCCCATTTGCCAGCACTTGGCCTATATCCCTCCAAACCCTTCCGATCTTTACGCAGAGAGTTGTAAATGCATTGAATGCGTTGCCAGTGGTGGTGGTGGAAGCAGAGTCATTAGGGACATTTAAGCGACTGCTGGACATGCACAGGGATAGCAGTGAGTTGAGGGGTGTGTAGGTTAAGGTACTATATTTTACATTAGGATTAAACCTCGGCACAACATCGTGGGCCAAAGGGCCTGTTTTGTGCTGCGCTTTTCTATGTTCTATGTTTTATGTTCATACACCCATCCAGATGCCTTTAAACATTGTAATTGTACCAGCCTCCACCACTTCCTCTGGCAGCTCATTCCATACACGTACCACCCTCTGCGTGAAAATGTTGCCCCTCAGTTCCCTTTTAAATCTTTCCCCTCTCACCCTAAACCTATGCCCTCGAGCTTTAGACACTTCCACCCCAGAGGAAAGGAACATGTCTGAAAAAAGAGTGTGGGTTATTTACAACTCCAGTTATTAGTGGACCAATAGGAATTGAGTAGCTAGGTCTATGTGGATCAGTGGAATGAAGGCACTTGATCCTGGAACTAATTGATCCATGTTTTATCTGTATTCATCAGCTGAGCAGTCTCTGAGGATAACGCGAGGATGTGTAAGGTGCCGCATCCATTAGCCATCGCTGCCAATATGAGTGAAGGCCCACTTTATGCTATGATGAATGAAATCACTTGCTGGGTAACACATGTGACAAGAAGGGCAGATGATCGCCTCGTGGTATTATGGTCAAGCTGTTAATCCAGAGACCCAGATAATGTCCTGGAGTTCCCCGTTCAAATGCTATGGCTCGTGATGGAAATTGAATTCAATTAAAAATCTGGAATGAAGAGCCTAATGATAGCTCGTGTCAACTGGGGGGGCAAACCCATCTGGTTCACTAATGTCCTTGAGGGAAGGAAACTGCCATCCTTACCTGGTCTGGCCTCCACGTGACTCCAGACCCACAGCAATGGGGCTGACTTACAACCGCCCTCTGGGTAATAAATGCTGGCGTAGCCAATGGTGTCCACACATCCAGTGGATGAATAAAGAAAGACTTCAAATCATGAGGCCATTCCACAAAGCGAGGACAGCAGATGCTGGGATCAGAGTCGCGAGTGTGGTGCTGGAAAAGCACAGCAGGTCAGGCAGCATCCGAGGAGCAGGGGAATCGACGTTTCAGGCAGAAACATTCCTGATGAAGGGCTTCTGCCTGAAACATCGATTCTCCTGCTCTTCGGATGCTGCCTGACCTGCTGTGCTTTTCCAGCAGCACACTCTCAACTCCCAGTCTAACTTCCTTGGTCTCCTGAATGTTGACTTAAGTCCAAAAGGGAAGAATAATCTAATCTCATATAATATGCAAAAGGAGACCAAACAGGTTTTCTCCTGAATGCTCTGGTTTCCAGCTTTCTTCACTAAAGGAACAGCGATATATTTCCAAGTCAGGATGGCGAGTGGTTTCGAGGGGAACTTGAAGGGGGTGGAGATCCCATGTATCTGCTGCCCATCTAGATGGAAGTAGTTGTGGGTTTGGAAGGTGCTCTCTGAAGATCGTTGATGAATCTTTGCAGTGCATCTTGTAGACGGTACTGAGTGTTGGTGATGGAGAGAGCTGCCCCCATCCAGGGCAAGTGGGGAGTATTCCATCGCACTCCTGACTTGTGCCTTGTAGATGGTGGACAGGCTTTGGGGAGTCAGGAGGGGAGTTACTCACTGCAGGATTCCCAATCTTCTGACCTGCTCTTGGAGCCACTGTGTTTATGTGGTGAGTCCAGTTGAGTTTCTCACCAATGGTAACCCCAGGGTGTTGACAGTAGGGGATTCAGTGATGGTAATACCGTTGATTGTCAAGGTGCAGTTGTTAGATTGTCTCTTATTGGAGATGGTGCTGGAAGAGCACAGCAGTTCAGGCAGCATCCAACGAGCAGCTGCCTGAACTGCTGTGCTCTTCCAGCACCACTAATCCAGTATTTGATTTTCAGCATCTGCAGTTATTGTTTTTATCTTATTGGAGATGGTCATGGTCTGACATTTGTGTGGCATGGATGTTACTCACCATTTGTCGGTCCAAGCCTGGATATTGTCCAGAACATGAGCCGCTTCTATATCGGAGGAGTGGCAAATGGTACTGAAAAATGTGCAATCATTGGCGAACATCCCAACTTCTGACCTTATGATGGAGGGAAGGTCATTGATGAAGCAGCTGAAGATGGTTGGGGTCTAGGACACTCCCCTGAGGAACTCCTGCAGTGATGTCCTGGAGCTGAGATGACTGTCCTCCAACAACCTCGACCATCTTCCTTTGTGCCAGGTATGACCCCAACCAGTGGAGAGTTTGCCCCCTGATACCCATTGATTCCAGTTTTGCCAGGGCTCCTTGATGCCACCCTCAGTCGAATGCAGCCTTGATGTCAAGGGCTGTCCCTCTCCCCTCACCCTCTGGAATTCAGCTCTTTGACCCAAGGCTGTAATGAGGTCAGGAGCTGAGTGACCCTGGTGGAACCCAAGCTGGGCATCACTGAGCAGGTCATTGCTGAGCAGGTGCTGCTTGATAGCCCTGTTGGTGACACCTTCCATCACTTTACTGATGATCGAGAGTAGACTGATGGGGTGATAATTGGCTGGGTTGGATTTATCCTGCTTTATATGTTCAGGACATACCTGGGCATTTTCCACACTGTGGGGTAGATGCCAGTGTTGTAACTGTATTGGAACAGCTTGGTTAGGGGTGCGGCAAGTTCCAGATCACAAGTCTTCAGTACCATTGCTGGAATGTTGTCAGGGCCCACAGCCTTTGCAGTATCCAGTGTCTCCAACCGTTCCTTGGTATCACGTGGAGTGAATGGAATTGGCTGAAGACTGGGATCTGTGATGGTGGGGACCCACTGGGGGAGGCCGAGATGGACCATCCCCTCAGCACTTCTGGCTGAAGGTTGCTGGGAAAGCTTCAGCCTTATCTTTTGCTCCGATGTGCTGGGCCCTTCCATCATTGAGGAGGGGGATATTTGTGGAGCCTCCTCCTCCAGGGAGTTGTTTAATTGCCCACCACCATTCACAACTGGATGTGGCAGGACTGCAGAGCTGAGATCTGATCCGTTGGTGGTGGGATCGATTAGCTCTGTCTATCACTTGCTGCTTCTGCTGTTTGGCAGATAGTCCTGTTTGGGGGCTTCACCAGGTTGACACCTCATCTTCAGGGATGCCTGGTGCTGCTCCTGGCATACCCTCCTGCACTCTCCATTGAACCAGGGTTGATCCCCTGGCGTGATGGTAATGGTTGAGTGGGGGATATGCCGGGCCATTGAGGTTACAGATTGTGCTGGAGTACAGTTCTGCTGCTGTTGGTGGCCCACAGTGCCTCATGGATGTCCAGGCTTGAGTTACTGGATCTGTTTGAAGTCTGACCCATTGAGCACGGTGATAGTGCCACACAACACGATGGAGGGTATTCTCAATGTGAAGATGGGACTTGGTCTCCACTAGGACTGTGCGGTGGTCACCCTTACCGATACTGTCATGGACAGATGCACCTGCAGATTGGGAAGGATGAGGTTGAGTGTGTTTTTCCCTCTTGTTGGTTCCCTTCCCACCTGCCGCAGACCCAGTCTAGCAGCTGTGTCCTTTAGGACCCGACCAGCTCGGTCAGTAATGCCGCTGCTGAGACCCTCTTGGTGGTGGACAGTGAAACCCCCCCCACCCAGAGTACACTCTGTGTCCTTACCACCCTCAGTGCTCCCTCCAAGTGTTGTTCAACATGGAGGAGATACTGATCCATCAGCTGAGGGAGGGTGGTACATGGGAATCAGCAGGAGGGTTCCTTGTCCATGTTTAACCTGAAGCCATGAGGCTTCATGGGGTCTGGAGTCAATGTTGAGGACTCCCAGAGTAACTCCCTCCTGACTGTATCCCACGGTGCCACCCTCTCTGCTGGGTCTGTCCTCCCGGTGGGACAGGATATATCCAGGGATGGGGATGGTGGTGTCTGGGACATTGTCTGTAAGGTATGATCCCGTGAGTATGACTATGTCAGGCTGTTGTTTGACCAGTCTGTCAGACAGCTCTCCCAATGTAGGCCCTAGCCCCCAGATGTTAGTGAGGAGGACTCTGTAGGGTCGACAGGGCTGGTTCTGTGGTTGTCTTTTCTGGTGGCTTGGTCAATTCCAGGTGATCGGTCCGGTATCATTTCTTTGAGACTTCACAGCGATTGATGCAACTGGATGGCTTGCTGTGTCTTCTCAGGAGGGAATTGAGAGTCAACCCCATTGCTGTGGGTCTGGGGTCCGATGTAGGTCAGACCAGGTGCCGATGGCAGATTTCCTTCTCTGAAGCACATTAGTGAACCAGATGGGTTTTTTCCAACAAGCGACAATGGATTCATGATCATCAATAGATTCTTAATTCCAAGGTTTTTCATTGAATTCTCGTTCCACTATCTGCCATGACAGGATTCAAACCCAAGTCCCCAGAATATTGCCTGACTTTCAAGATTAATCATGCAGCGATAGTACCACTAGGTCATCACCTCGTTCCTAAGGAGGGAAGGTCAGAGCAGAGGTCGTGACCTCTGGAGTGAGTGGGTTGTCTGTTACAGAAAGATTGGACAGACGAAGCCTGCTTCCATTTGTGAACGGAAGAGTGAGAGATCATTTGGTTGAAGTTTATAAAATACTGAAGGGTCCACTCAAGGCGGACTCAGAATGAGGTTTCCTCCCTGTGGATGAGTACTGGGCTAATGGTTGGTACTGGGCTAATGGTCGGATACTTGGTAGTGTGGAAGAGCAGAGGGATCTTGGTGTCCATGTACACAGATGTCTGAAAGTTGCCACCCAGGTAAATAGTGCGGTGAAGAAGGCATATGGCGTACTGGCTTTTATTGGTAGAGGAATTGAGTTCCGGAGTCCTGAGGTTATGCTGCAGTTGTATAAGACTCTGGTGCGGCCGCATCTGGAGTATTGTGTGCAGTTTTGGTCGCCATACTATAGGAAGGATGTGGAGGCACTGGAACGGGTGCAGAGGAGGTTTACCAGGATGTTGCCTGGTATGGTGGGAAGATCGTATGAGGAAAGGCTGAGGCACTTGGGGCTTTTCTCATTGGAGAAAAGAAGGTTTAGGGGTGACTTGATAGAGGTGTACAAGATGATTAGGGGTTTAGATAGGGTTGACAGTGAGAACCTTTTTCCACGTATGGAGTCAGCTATTACAAGGGGGCATAGCTTTAAATTAAGGGGGGGTAGATATAGGACTGATGTTAGGGGTAGGTTCTTCACTCAGCGAGTCGTAAGTTCATGGAATGCCCTGCCAGTCGCAGTGGTGGACTCTCCCTCTTTATGGGTATTTAAGCGGGCATTGGATAGGTATATGGAGGATAGTGGGTTAGTGTAGGTTAGGTGGGCTTGGATCGGCGCAACATTGAGGGCCAAAGGGCCTGTACTGTGCTGTATTCTTCTATGTTCTATGTTCTATGAGTGAAGAGCTGATAACATTGTTTTTAAACTCGGGGGTCACCCTTTGAAGGAAGAGAGGGTGTGTAGAATGGAAAGGAAATTGATGGTTGTGGTTCCCTGGATACACCGCCCTTGTGCTCCCAGAGGGCAGAGGTCACAGGTCTGGAAGGAGAAGTCTTGGTGATGTAGATTCCCTACAGTGTGCCCAACAAGTCCAACCCACCAACCCAACGCTATGGGTAATTTAGCGTGGCCAATTCATCTAACCTGCACATCTTTGGACTGTGGGAGAAAAGCCAGAGCAAACCCACCCAGACACAGGGAGAATGTGCAAACTCCATACAGACAGTCGCCTGAGGCTAGAATTAAACCCGGACTCTGGTGCTAACCACTGTGCCACCATTTACTGCTATGGGCATTTTCATAGTACACACTGGAGCCAATGTACGCTGACGATGCAGAGAGCGAATGCTTCGGGATCGAACAGTAAATATAATAAGCCTGTATTTTATGAATGATTTGACAGGAGTACTTTGTCCAGAAGGACAGAGAGCACCAGCGACAGACCACGTTTCTGCTTTAAAGACAAGGAGCATAAGCTTGGGAATTATAGGCCGGTTACCATGGCATCTGCCTGCAGCAGAAACAATGACTGAGACTGTTTTGAAAGGAGAACGTGCAATTTATTTACAGGAGAGGGAAAGAATAAATGATGCTAGCAAGTGCTGATGGAAAGACAGGGCATTCCGAAGGCATGAGAAGCCACTCTTTAAAGTTCCTGTTGCTTTGGGTATCAAACCAAGAGAGGTTGATTCCAAACTGAGCTTCGGTAATTGCTGGAAAGAGAGAGTGCTTTTCGAGAACTCAGCGGAAATCGTTTGATATAAACAGACAACTCTAATGAGAGCAGAGACCTGTGAGATTTACACCTGAAATGAACAGACCAGGGAGTCAGTGAGAGAAAGGAGTCAGGGTGATAGAGAGATGGATGAGCCAGAGGGATAGAGAGAGGGATGAGCGAGGGAGATAGAGAGAGGGAATGGCCAGGGAGATAGAGAGAGGGAAGAGCCAGGGAGATAGAGAGAGGGATGAGCGAGGGAGATAGAGAGAGGGATAAGACAGGGAGATAGAGAGAGGGAAGAGCCAGGGAGATAGAGAGAGGCATGAGCGAGGGAGATAGAGAGAGAGGGATGAGCGAGGGAGATAGATGGAGGGATGAGCCAGGGAGACAGAGAGAGGGATGAGCCAGGGAGATAGAGAGAGGGATAAGCCAAGGAGACAGAGAGAGGGATGAGCGAGGGAGATAGAGGGATAAGCGAGGGAGATAGAGAGAGGTATAAGACAGGGAGATAGAGAGAGGGATGAGCCAGGGAGATAGAGAGAGGGATGAGCGAGGGAGATAGAGAGAGGGATAAGACAGGGAGATAGAGAGAGGGATGAGCCAGGGAGATAGAGAGAGGGATAAGACAGGGAGATAGAGAGAGGGATGAGCGTGGGAGATAGAGAGAGGGATAAGACAGGGAGATAGAGAGAGGGATGAGCCAGAGAGATAGAGAGAGGGATGAGCCAGAGAGATGGAGGGAGGGGTAGCCAGGGGGATAGAGGGAGGGATGAGCGAGGGAGATAGAGAGAGGGATGAGTGAGGAGATGGAGACAGGGATGAGCCAGAGAGAGAGAGAGAGGCATGAGCGAGGGAGATAGATGGAGGGATGAGCCAGGGAGACAGACAGAGGGATGAGCCAGGGAGATAGAAAGAGGGATGAGCCAGGGAGATAGAGAGAGGGATAAGCGAGGGAGATAGAGAGAGGGATAAGCCAGGGAGACAGAGAGAGGGATGAGCGAGGGAGATAGAGGGATAAGCGAGGGAGATAGAGAGAGGGATAAGACAGGGAGATAGAGAGAGGGATGAGCGAGGGAGATAGAGAGAGGGATGAGCGAGGGAGATAGAGAGAGGGATAAGACAGGGAGATAGAGAGAGGGATGAGCGAGGGAGATAGAGAGAGGGATGAGCGAGGGAGATAGAGAGAGGGATAAGACAGGGAGGTAGATAGAGGGATGAGCGAGGGAGATAGAGAGAGGGATGAGCCAGAGAGATAGAGAGAGGGATGAGCAAGGGAGATAGAGAGAGGGATGAGCCAGAGAGATGGAGGGAGGGGTGAGCCAGGGGGATAGAGGGAGGGATGAGCGAGGGAGATAGAGAGAGGGATGAGCCAGGGAGATAGAGAGAGGGATGAGCGAGGGAGACAGAGAGAGGGATGAGCCAGGGAGACAGAGAGAGGGATGAGCCAGGGAGATAGAGAGAGGGATGAGCCAGGGAGATACAGAGAGGGATAGGCCAGGGAGATAGAGAGAAGGATGAGCGAGGGAGACAGGGAGAGGGATGAGCGAGGGAGATAGAGAGAGGGATGAGCGAGGGAGATAGAGAGAGGGATGAGCAAGGGAGATAGAGAGAGGGATGAGCGAGGGAGATAGAGAGAGGGATAAGCCAGGAAGATAGAGGGAGTGATGAGCCAGGGGGATAGTGGGAGGGTTTTGCGAGGGAGATAGAGAGAGGGATGAGTGAGGGGGATAGTGGGAGGGTTTTGAGAGGGAGATAGAGAGAGGGATGAGCCGGGGGATAGACGGAGGAATGAGCGAGGGAGATAGAGAGAGAGATGAGCCAGGGGGATAGACGGAGGAATGAGCGAGGGAGATAGAGAGAGGGATGAGCGAAGGAGATAGAGAGAAGGATGAGCGTGGGAGACAGAGAGATGGATGAGCCAGTGAGATGGAGAGAGGGATAAGCGAGGGAGATAGAGAGAGGGATGAGCCAGGGAGATAGAGAGAGGGATGTGCCAGGGAGATAGAGAGAGGGATGAATGAGGGGGATAGATGGAGGAATGAGCGAGGGAGATAGAGAGAGGGATGAGCGGAGGAGATAGAGAGAGGGATGCGCCAGGGAGACAGAGAGAGGGATGAGCCAATGGGATAGAGAGAGGAATGAGCCAGGGGGATAGAGGGAGGGATAAGCCAGGGAGACAGCTAGAGGGACGGGCCAGGGAGATAGATAGAGGGATGAGCGTGGGAGACAGAGAGATGGATGAGCCAGTGAGATGGAGAGAGGGATAAGCCAGGGATATAGAGAAAGGGATGAGCCAGAGAGACAGAGTGAGGGATGAGCCAGGGAGATAGAGAAATGGATGAGCCAGGGAGATAGAGAGATGGAAGTTCTTCATCTAACCACTGTCCAGTGAGTAAAGCAAGAAGCAGGCTCTTTTGTGGTTGACATTTGGCAGCTGCCCTGTTGTAATTCCTGCTGCACAGTGCAACACCCATTTACTTCACTATCTCCTTCCCTCTGTCATTGTCCCGAAGATAATAGTCAACCCACAGCCAGTGAGGTTTACAGGACAGCAAGCACAGCTCAGGTAGGGAGCACTACTGAGGCGACACTGTCATCATGACCTTTCCTGGCTGGGAGTTAAACCCCACACTGTTAACATCATCAAAGAGCTGTCCAGTCAGTTGAGCTAACTTCCTTCACCAAACCTTGAACCTGTCACTTGCCCTAATCCTGCTTGACTCAGTACTACTTTCTGTCCAATAGTTCTCCTGAGAATGCCCTTTGAATGTCTATCCATTAAAGGGACTGAGAGACCAATGTATCGTTCTGCTTGATACATGTAAATCCTTCGACCAAGACACAATATACAGAATGTCACCCGAACAAAGAATTTATACTTTGAGTCAAACTTTGCAATTCAGAAACTTCTAATTAAGTTTAAACAAAGCTTGTTTGTCTTAATTTTTGCTTTTTATTCTCCCCTCATTGAACATCGCAGTATAAATGGTGAAAAATTACAGCACGCTGGTGCGGCAGAGGGTCCCTGTGCATGAATCACTAAAAAGTTGGTTTGCAGGTGCAGCAGGTAATTAAGAAGGTAAAATAGCATATTGTCCTTCATTGCCAGAGGGATGGAGTTTAAAGGCAGGGAGGTTATGCTGCAGCTGCACAGGGTGCTGGTGAGGTCACACTTGGAGCATTGCGTGCAGATTTGGTCTCCTTACTTGAGAAAGGATGTACAGGCACTAGAGAGGGTTCACCAGGTTGATTTCAGAGTTGAGAGGGTTGGCTTATGAGGAAAGACTTGAGTAGACTGGGACTAATCTCATTGCAGTTTGGAAGAATGAGTAGGGAATCTTAAAGAAGTATAGAAAATTATGAAAGGAATAGATAAGCTAGAAGCAGGGAGGTTGTTACCACTGGCGAGTGAAACTAGAACTAAGATGCACAGCCTCAGAATAACGAGGAGCAGATTTAGGATGGAGTTGAGGAGGAATGTCTTCACCCAGAGTGTTGGGAACCAGTGGAATCCCCTGCCCAGTGAAGCCATTAAGGCTACATTGTTAAATGTTTTTAGGGAATAGGTAGATACATTTTTGAACAGTAAGAGAATTAAGGGCGGGTAAGTGGAGCTGAGTCCACAAAGCGAGCAGCCATGATCTTATTGAATGGCGGAGCTGGCTCAATAGGCCAGATGGCCTCCTCCTGTTTCTGTTTCTTATGTTATTGTGTTCTTACAAACAAACTTCCCATTAGCCCTTCAGGAAGCCTTCATATAAACTCTCTGACGCACACTAGTTTAGAGTCATGGTTCCAAAAAACTGGCCTAGATAGAAGTTAAACCCTTTCACACAAATGGATCAAACCCATATGCCACTAGTTTAAAATCCAACGCTTGAAAAAGGATTAATTTGTATGTAAACCACACATCTTTCATGATATGGAGTGGATGTAGACAGGATGCTACCTCTTCTGGAAGAATTTATAACTAGGGGGTCACAACTTAAAAATAAAGACCTGTCCATTTGAAATGCAGATAATGAGATCATTTTTCTACAACAGTTGGGTGTGAGTCTTTCAAACTCTCATCTTCAAAAGGAGAGGGAACTGATTTGAATATTAAAGGGTGAAGCAGGTTTAAGGGACCAAGTGTCGATGTCTCTCCTTTTAATTTGTTCAGAGTATGGTGGGGGCTGGGGGCTGGGGGCTGGGGTTGGGGGGAGAGGAGGGTGAGAGAAGAATTGCCCATCCTTTACTGTCCAGAGGGGACTTAGGAGTCACTGTGGAGACATGGAGTCATACAGTACAGAAACAGACCCTTCGGTCCAACCAGTCCATGTCGGCCATAATCACAAACTAAATTAGTTCCACCAACTGGGCTTGGCCCATATCCCCCCAAACCTTTCCTGTTCACGTACTTATTCAAATATCTTCTAAATATTGTAGCTGTACCTGCATCCACCACTTCCTCTGGCAGTTCATTCCACACACATAACACTCCCTGTGTAAAAACGTTGCCTCTCATGTCCTTTTTAAATCTTTCTCCTCTCACCTTAAATATACGCCCCCTTATTTTGAACCCCCCCACCTTGCCATTCGCCTTATCTATGCCCCTCATGATTTCATAAACATCAAAAGTGTCACTCGTCCACCTCCTACTCTCCAGAGCAAAAAACTCCCAGCCTTTCTAGTTTATTTCTCTATCTCGAACCCTCCAGTCCTGGCAACATCCTGGTAAGTCTGTTCTGAACCCTCTTCAGCGTAATAATATCCTTCCTCTAACAGAGTAACCAGAACTGGACACAGTATTCCCAAACAGGCCTCACCAACGCCCTGTACAACGTCAACATGATGCCCCAACTCTTATCCTCAGAAGTCTGAGCAATGAAGGCAAGGAAATGCCTTCTGAAACATCCTGTCTGTCAGTGACACAGATTTCAAAGAATCACGTATCTGATCTCTTCGTTCTTCCTGCTCTAGGACACCACCCAGGACTCTGGCATTAACTGCAAAGTCCTGTCCTTGTTTATTTTACCAGAATGCAATATCTCGCATTTGTGGGCGGCACGGTGGCACAGTGGTTAGCACTGCTACCTCACAGCGCCAGAGACCCGGGGTCAATTCCCGCTTCAGGTGACTCTCTGTGTGGAGTTTGCACATTCTCCCCATGTCTGCGTGGGTTTCCTCCGGGTGCTCCGGTTTCCTCCCACAGTCCAAAAATAATGTGCAGGTTAGGTGAATTGGCCATGCTAAATTGACCATAGTGTTAGGTAAGGGGTAAATGTAGGAGAATGGGTCTGGGTGGGTTACGCTTCGGCGGGTTGGTGTGGACTGGTTGGGCCAAAGGGCCTGTTTCCACACTGTAGGGAATCTAATCTATTCCAAATGTATCTCCAGCTGCCAATTCTCAGCCCATTGGCCCAACCGATCGAGATCTCTTTAGGAACTTCGACAATCTTCTTCACGACCTGCGATACCATCGATTTTGGTGTCATCTACAAACTTACTAACCTTATTGCAGTCTCAATATGGGCAGCAGTGTCCTTCCCTGAGGGGCAGCAATGGACCAGATGGGTTTTAATGACAATCAAGAGAATTGATTCCGGATTTGTGTTAATTTAAGATTCCACACTTGGCCACAGTGGGATTTGAACCTATGTCGCGGGGTATCCGTGCATTTACCTGGTGCCATGAATGGTCAAGCCACCTTACCACCAGCCCAGCCATACAGGTCAAGAGTTGGAGGTGCTGATGTTGGACTGGGGGGTGGACAAAGTTAAAAATCACACAACACCAGGTTATAGTCCAACAGGTTTAATTGGAAGCACTAGCCTTTGGAGTGCTGCTCCTTCACAACCACCTGATAAGGGAGCAGTACTCCGAAAGCTAGTGCTTCCAATTAAACCTACAGGTCAAGTGCATGTTCTCACGTCAAGCAGGTAGATTTGAGGAGACTGTTGGAGAAGGAAATTAAGATTATAAATAGTTAGGGAGAGAATTTCAGAGCTTAGTTCTCAGGCAACTGAAGGCACTTTAGCTGTATATATTCTAACACCACTCCTACAATGAATGTATCACCCAGTTCTTTCTTCCTATGCTTTGCATACCGTGTAGAAAGTTCCATCTGCTGTTCAATTCTCATCCCATATGTTATGGGTTCAAGTCCTACTCCTGATATCGAAGCGCAGCTTCGTTTACACGGCAGAGCTGGGAGAGCCCCACTCTGTCGAAGGTGCTGCCTTTTCTGATGATAAATTAGACTGAGGTCTCGTGCCCTGTAAAGGACACATGCCAACAGTCGCATGGCCACCCTTTCGAAGTCGGGCTAATCATCATCCCTCAGGCGACATCTTGAAAGCAGGTGACCTAAACACCGCTGCCTGTGGGATCTTGCTGTGCGGCGGTGGATGGTCGCACTTCCTGCATAACAGTTGTGACCGAACTTTGCAAGATGGCTTCTTTGGCTGTCAAGCACATTGTTGATATGCCGAGGTTGTGGAAGACTTTTAAAAACAGTTTCAAGTCATAGAGTTCTCCTAGAATCCCTACAGCATGGAAACAGGCCTTCTGGCCCAGTAAGTTCACACTGACCCTTCAAAGAGTGTCCCACCCCTACTGCTCTCCATTTCCCCCTGACTAATGCATCTCATCTGCACATCCCTGAACACTATGGGCAATTTGGCAGGGCCAATCCTCCCTAACCAGCATCTCATTTGGAGAGTGGGAGGAAACCCGCGCAGACACGGGGGAGAGTGTGCAAACTCCACGCAGGCAGTTGCCTGAGATAGGAATCAATCCCAGGTCCCTGGCGCTGTGAGGCAACAGTGCTAACCACTGAGCCACAGTACTGCACAAGTCCCCAAAGGCTCTTTCACAGAATTCCTACAGTCAGTAAGAAAGGCACATGAGAAAATTCATCGCTAGGAAAGCTGGTGTGGCTAAGAAAATCAATAGAGAATGTGTTGGTATATGACATTGCAAACTGTGTAAAGAGGCACGCTCAAGATACAGATACTTAACGGATGTGATATAGGCTGAGAGAGTGCTGAATGAAACATGTGGCACCTGGGAGTTATCAATAGGGGCACAGAGCAGGGACATAGCAAACAGAAACAAGAATGGCTATTCAGTTCCTCGGATGAGCTCCGAAGTTCAACAAGATCACAGCCTGTCATCTATCACAGTAACACTTCCCTGTACTATCCTCATCTCCCTGAATGAAATCAGCAGACAAAGTTCCCCTTGGCAGACTGGTGAGCAAGGTTAGATCTCATGGAATACAGGGAGAACTAGCCATTTGGATACAGAACTGGCTCAAAGGTAGAAGACAGAGGGTGGTGGTGGAGGGTTGTTTTTCAGACTGGAGGCCTGTGACCAGTGGAGTGTCACAAGGATCGGTGCTGGGTCCTCGACTTTGTGGACATTTGTACAAATGATTTGGATGTTGATCCAGGAGGTGTAGTTAGTAAGTTTGCAGATGACACTAAAATTGTAGGTGCAGTGGGCAACAAAGAAAGTTACCTCTGATTACAATGGGATCTTGATCAGATGGGCCAATGGGCTGAGAGGTGGCAGATGGAGTTTAATTTAGATAAATGCGAGGGGCTGCATTTTGGAAAAGCAAATCTTAGCAGGACTTATACACTTAATGTTAAGGTCCTGGGGAGTGTTGCTGAACAAAAAGACTTTGGAGTGCAGGTTCATAGCTCCTTGAAAGTGGAGTCGCAGGTAGATAGGATAGTGAAGGAGGCGTTTGGTATGCTTTCCTTTATTGGTCAGTGCATTGAGTGTAAGAGTTGGGAGGTCATGTTGCAGCTGTACAGGATATTAATGAGACTACATTTGGAGTGCTGCATTCAATTCTGCTCTCCCTGTTATAAGAAGGATGTTGTGAAACTTGAAAGGGTTCAGAAAAGATTTACAAGGGTGTTGCCAGGGTTGGAGGCTGAGGGGTGACCTTATAGAGGTTTATAAATTCATGAGGGGCATGGATAGGAAAATAGACAAAGTCTTTTCCCTGGGTTGGGGGGAGTCCAGAACTAGAGGGCATAGGTTTAGGGTGGGAGGGGAAGGATTTAAAAGAGACCTAAGGGGCAACTTTTTCATGCAGAGGGTGGTACGTGTATGGAAACATGTGGCTAGAGGAAGTGGTGGAGGCTGTACAATTACAACATTTAGAATGCACCTGGATGGGTATATGAATAGGAAGGGTTTGGAGGGATATGGGCCGGGTGCTGGCAAGTGGGACTAGATTGGGTTGGGATATCTGGTCGGCATGGACGGGTTGGACTGAAGGGTCTGTTTCTGTGCTGTACATCTCCATTACTCTCCGTCTATCAATCTTTGTCTTGAACGTGCTCAATGATTGAACATTTACGTCCCTCTGGGGTAGGAATTCCAACGGTGCAAGTCAGGTGAATTGAAACTAATAAAAGGTGGGAGAGTGGGAACCAATGCAGCCGGTCGGAGAGTTAGCAGAAGGTCGAGATTAATAGGTTAAACAGGCAGGGCCAGACTAATGACCTTGGTGAGGGAACAGCTCGTAAAAGATCGAAATGTAAGCTGAAAACTTGAAGTTCGTGATAGAGGCCAGAGTTAATGTTGTCAGGGATTAATAATAAGGATGGAGAGTGTGGAAAGAGTAGTGCACACGAAAGTTTAAAGGAGAGTTGAATTGAATTTATTGTCATGAGTACGGAGGCTCAGAAAGAACTGACTTAAAAGACTTGGCCCTAAATGCACACAGTTATCAGATTAAAGTTGACAAGCGGATGGTACAAATAGAATGAAATGGGCCTGACCTAGTGGGGATTACATTGTCGCAGGAAGATCAGGACCAGGAGTTAAATGTCCAAGGGTACTCAGTATTCCCAAAAGAAAGAGCAGGGGATGGAGTTGCTTGTATTGGTTAAGGATGACATTAAGGCTGTATTGACAAATAATGTTGGTCCTCGGGACGAAAATGTTAAATCAGTTTGGATGGAAATAAAAATCAAGGGAAGACTATAGGAGTAACTTACAGGCCCCTGAACAGTACTCCCAGAGTAGGGCATCGTATAAACCAGGAACTAGTGGGCGCTTGTGAAAAGGGCACATTGGTAATTATGGGTGATTTGAAGTTACATATTGATTGGACTAATCAACTTGGCCAGGGTGGCATTGAGGGAAGGTTCATAGAGTGTGCGCGGGATTGTTTCTTACAACACCATGTCATGGAACCAGCCAGAGAGCTGGCGACTTTAGATTTGGTGTTATGTGAGGAGGAAGGGTTGATAAATGGTCTGGTAGTGAAGGAACCTCTTGAAAGGAGTGAGCACACCCTGCTAGAGTTCCAAATTCAGACTGAAACAGTGAAGACAGAGTCACATGTGAGTGCATTGGGTGAATGTAATTATGTTGTCCAGAGGAAGGAGCTGGTCTGAGTGGGCTCAACAAAAATACTAAAAGACAGGACAGTTAAAGAACAGTGAAAAATTCCAAGGGAGATACTAAACACCTCTCAATTATATTCCTGAGATGAAGAGGAACTGTAAACCGGTGTAAAATCATCCATAACTTAACATGGAAGTCAAGGATAACGTAAAGTCAAAAACTGGGGCATATCATCCTGCAAATGTTAGTGGCGCTCTGGAGGATTGGGAGAAGTTTAAATGTCAACAAAGGATTGCTAAAACCAAAATCTAATGAGCTGAGATGAGCTGCAAAAGGAAACCAGCGGAAAACATAAGCACTGATACCAAAAACTTGTCGAAGTATATAAAAAGGAAGAGATTAGTGAAAGCAAATGGTGACCCTTTCGAGGGCGAAAATGTCGAGGTAATAATGGGATACTCAGAAACAGCAGCATTGCTCAGCCAATATGTTGACTCCGCTTATTCAAAAAAGGAAAAACCTGGGAAACTATAGACCAGTTAGTTTGTGGTGGGGAAGTTGCTGGAATCAGTCACTAAGGATGAGAGAAAAGGGGAGATTGATAATCACTCACACACACACACACACACACACACACACACACTCAGTGGTTAGTACTACTACCTCATCAGCACCAGGGACCCAGGTTCAATCCCAGCCTTGGGTGACTGTCTGTGTGGGTTTCCTCTGGGTGCTCCGGTTTCCTCCCACAGTCCAAAGCTGTGCAGGTCAGGTGAATTGGCCACACTAAATTATTCAGGTTAGGTGCATTAGTTTGGGGTAAATGTCATAGGGAGACAGGTTACTCTTTGGAGGTTTGTGTGGAGTTGTTGGGCTAACTGGCCTGTTTCCACACTGTGGGGGTCCTGTGTACTGAGGCCAAGATATTTTGGAACCAGCCTATTCTGACACACCCAGCGAGAAAGCTGGAGAAAGTCAAACAGGTGTGGCAGCGTTCGGGGAGACAGTAACACAGAGGGAGACGGTTCTGAAGAGGCGTGTTACCGGAATTGGAACATGAACTCTGTTCTGCTCCCTCTCTCCACAGATGCTGCCAGACCCATTGAATTTCTCCAGCACTTGGTTCAGATTTCCAGCCTGTGACATATTCGAGATTAAAAAAAACCGAAAAGACTGCGGGTGCTGGGAATCAGAAACAAGAGCAGAGAGAGAGCAGTGTGGAGAGCAGTTGGGCCGAAGGGCCTGTTTCCATACTGTAGGGAATCTGATCTGATCTGATCTAATTAGATCCAAGAAACAAAATATTGTTGGAAAAACTCAGTGGGGTCTGCAAGGGCCTGTTGGTTGGAAGTATTCTGTTAGGGGCACACCTCTTAAACAGGTGAGACTAAACAGCGGGCTCCTGGCCAAGAGATAGGGGACACTACCACTGCACCACATAAATAGAAAAATAAGTGTACTGCGTCCCATCCAACCTTACAGCACAGGACACACCCAATGACCCATTTTGAAATTTCAAAACTATCTGCACGGACAGAGTCTCCTGATGGTGACAGATTGTTACTGGATTCTTTTGGGCTTCTGATAGTACAGAGGGGTCAGAAATCCCCACAGCCCCTTTCCTTGAATTTATGACAGCACCCAGGGTGTCCACGTCCCACTCAGCTCCTGACTCACAGCTACTCTCTGCTGCTTTTATCTGGGGTTATTCGGATCTCTGGAGCCCGTGCCCCTGATCTGTTACCAGGGTCTCCATCACCCTTGGTGCAGTTAGCCAATGACTATTGCAAGACCTGGAGATGCTGGCACTGAAGAAACAGCTGGTAGTGGCACTGCCTTTCAGCTGGCCACACTTTACAGATGCCAATCCAACCCGATCACCTTTGAAGAGGGTGAACGTTCTCTCTCAGACTTGTCATAAAGTCCTACAGTACGGAGACAGGCCCTCTGGCCCAGACTGGTCCATGCCAACTAAATTGTCCACCCACACTAACCCCATCCCCCTGCACTTGGCCCATATCCTTCTAATCCTTTCCTAACCATGTATTGGTCCAAATGCCTTATAAATGTTGTTAATGTACCACAACCACTTCCGCTGGCAGCTCATTCCATATGCGTACCACCCTCTGTGTAAAAAAGTTACCCCTCAGGTTCCCTTTTATTCTTTCCCCTCTAATCTTAAACTGATGCCCTCTAGTCCTCGCTTCCCCAACCCTGGGGAAAAGACTGAGTGCAGTCACCCTATCCATGCCCCTCATGATCTCAGACACTTCTATAAGGTCCCCCCTCAGTCTCCTACGCTCTAAAGAAAAAGGTCCGAGCTTGTCCACCCTCTCCCTAGAACTCAGACCCTTGAGTCCTGGCAACTTCCTTGTAAATTTCTTCCACACTCTTTCCAGTTTAATATTATCATTCCTAGAGCAAGGTGACCAAAACTGACCACAACATTCCACGGGCAGCCAGACCAACGTCCTGTATAACCGAGAATCTGTATCGATGCTGCTTAAGGAGATTGGGCAAACTCCCTTGTCTTAGTGACTGTGTAGTGACTCTGCCTCACGGAGCTGCACAAATGTTTTGTTTATGTTGCTTTGTTTCTCTGCAACGGTGATGACAATCTGACTGTTCAGTTGTGGCTCGGGTAGAACATGGAAACGTTCCAGGAGAAACAGAAGGGCAGCAGAGATCAGTGCCTCATTGCTTTTAAAACACTTTGAAAAACACACAGAGCTCGCACTGTGGGGAGGCTGGGCTCGGTCGTGGGACTGTGTGTTATTCATTCATCAGGTGTGGAGGCCACTGCCAGGCCCAGCATTTATTGCCCATCCCTAATTACCCAGAGGGCAGTTAAGAGTCAACCCCATTGCTGTGGGTCTGGAGTCACATGTAGGACAGACCAGGTAAGGATGGCAGTTTCCTTCCCTAAGTACATTAGTGAACCAGATGGGTTTTCTCAACAATTAGATTAGATTAGATTTCCTACAGTGTGGAAACAGACCCTTCAGCCCAATAAGTCCACACCGACCCTCCGAAGAGTAACCCACCCAGATCTATTCCCCTACATTTATCCCTGACTAATGTACCGAACACTATGGGTAATTTAGCATGGCCAATTCACCCTAACCTGCATACCTTTGGATTGTGGGAGGAAACCAGAGCACACGGAGGAAACCCACGCTGACACGGGGGGAAGGTGTAAACTCCACACAGAGAGTCGCCCGAGGCTGGGAGTGAACCTGGGACCCTAGCGCTGTGAGGCAGCAGTGCTAACCATTGAGCCATCACCATCATGGTCTCATGGTCAGAGAGTCATAGAGATGTACGGCACGGAAACAGACCCTTCAGTCCAACCCGTCAATGCCGACCAGATATCCCAACCCAATCTAGTCCCACCTGCCAGCACCCGGCCCATATCCCTCCAAACCCTTCCTATTCAAATACCCATCCAAGTCCCTCTTAAATGTTGCAATTGTACCAGCCTCCACCACATCCTCTGGCAGCTCATTCCATACACGTACCACCCTCTGTGTGAAACAGTTGCCCCTTAGGTCTCTTTTATATCTTTCCCCTCTCACCCTAAACCTATGCTCTCTAGTTCTGGACTCCCCGATCCCAAGGAAAAGACTTTGTCTATTTACCCTATCCATGCCTCTCATGATTTTGTAAACCTCTGTAAAGTCACCCCTCAGCCTCCAACACTCCAGGGAAAGCAGCCCCAGCCTGTTCAGCCTCTCCCTATAGCTCACATCCTCCAACCCTGGCAACATCTTTGTAAATCTTTTCTGAACCCTTTCAAGTATCACAACATCTTTCCGGTAGGAAGGAGACCAGAATTGCACACAATATTCCAACAACGACCGAACCAATGTCCTGTACAGCTGCAACATGATCTCATTCCAGATGTTTATTGAATTTCATTTGCACCATCCACCGTAGTGGGATTTGAACCTGGATCCCCAGGGTCTCTGGATTAATAGTTTAGTGATAACACCACAGCTGCCCCTAGCCAGTGTGTGGTGTGGTGCATGCTATCTCCCTGGTTCATTATCAAGGGGATCTTGAATAGCGCCTGATTGATCTCCTCCATACATCATGAAGAAGAAATGAAGACTTAGAAATTATCCCATTTTTTGTGTTTATCGATCTTTCACAGGGACTGGCAAGTCCAGCAGGTGGGCTGCGTCCCTAATTGCCCTTGATCTGAGCTGTTAGCTCGGTCATCTCCTGCACTGGTGTCAATCAGTGAGGAAGGAATTCTCCATCACACCTTTCCCCTCATTGCCTCTCAGTTTAAGACAGTTCCAGGCGACCAGATGGCTGTGCGGACTGGAGGGTGATGGGTGGTTGATGGGGGAATAGGGGGACTGTCACAAATAGGGGGCAACTATGATGGCCGGCCACAGAGATCCTCAGGAAGGATTCCTTCAGGCATAGAGATTGCTGTGCTGTCATCAAGAAAGCAACGAGGAAGAGGAACCAGTTCAGCACACAACAATGTGGAAGCCAGTCTGTCTGCCATTGTCCTTTACCTTAGTTAAGGACACACATCTGGGTGCAACATTTTGACTCAATTAATTAAGAAGCTTAATTTCCAAAATATGAACGGGCAATGAATTTCAAAGTTGGTGTTTCATTTTATGGAAAAATATACTGTATAGCATGGTCAAAGGCCATTCAGCCCATCCTGCCCTTTGGATAAAATACTCAATCCATCCATCCCCCTCCACGCTCCCCCGGCCCTTCCATTTTTTTCTCAGTTCACTTAAAGAAACGTGCGTGTCACTGGCCGGTCCCAGATTTTGTTGCCCGTCCCTAGTTGCCCCCTTGAGAAGGTGGGGGTGAGCTGCCTTCTTGAACCGCTGCAGTCCACCTGCGTCAGGTATACCCACAATGCCCTGAGGGAGGGAATTCCAGGATTTTGACCCTGAAGGTTGGCTGAGATATTTCCCAGTCAGGATGGTGAGTGACTTAAACATAGGAGATAGGAACAGGAGTAGGCCATTCAGCCCCTCCAGCTTGCTCTGCCATTCAATGAAATCATGGCTGATCATTGAGCTCATTATCCTAACCCCCACCCCCCCCCCCCCCACCCCACCCCCGCCTCAATATCCCTTGATCCGTTTAGCCGCAAGAACTATATACGCCTCCATCTTGAAAACATGCAATGTTTTGGCTTAACCACTTACTGTGACAGTGAGTTTCACAATCTCCCACTCTCTGGGTGAAAATATTTCTCCTCATCTCAGCCTTTACCCTTACTCTTAAACAATGCCTCCTGGTTCTCGACCTCCCACCATTGGGAACATCCTTCCCCCATCGAATCTGTCTCGCACTATTAGAATTTTACAGGCTTCCATGAGATTCCCCTCCCCCCCATTCTCCGAAACTCCAGTCAGCACAACCCTAACTGACTCAGTCTGTCATCTGTCTGTCCTGCCAACTGAATCGATTTGATAAATGATCGCTGTACTCTGTCTATAGCAAGAACTTCCTTCCTGAGATAAAGGAGACCAAAATTGCGCGTCATATTCAAGATGGAGGAGGATCTTGTGGGAGGATTGAAGGGGTGGAATGGTGGGAGGCAGTGGGGTGCTGTTCTCATGTGCATAGATTCCTGGATGTTGCCAGCAGGTTGATAGGGTTGTTAAGAGGGGATACGGTGTGTTAGCTTTTATTGGTAGAGAGTTTAAATTTCAGAGCCACGAGGTCATGCTGCAGCTATACAAAGACTCTGGCGTAGCTGCACATGGAGTGTTACATGCAGGTCTCGTCACCGCATTATAGGAAGGATGTGGAAGCTTTGGAAAGGGTTCAGAGGAGATTTACTAGGATGTTGCCTGGTATGGAGGGAAGGTCATATGAGGAAAGGCTGAGGGAACTGAGGCTGTTTTGGTTGGAGAGAAGAAGGTTGAGAGGTGACTTAATAGAGACATATAAGATAATCAGAGGGTTAGATAGGGTGGACAGGGAGAGCCTTTTTCCAAGTATGGTGACAGCGAGCACAAGGGGGCATAGCTTTAAACTGAGGGGTGATAGATATAGGAGAGATGTCAGAGGTAGTTTCTTTACTCAGAGTGTAGTAGGCGTGTGGAACACACTGCCTGCAACAGTCATAGACGCGCCAACTTTAAGGGCACTTAAATGGTCATTGGATCAACATATGAATGAAAATGGAATGGTGTAGGTTGGATGGGCATCAGATTGGTTCCACAGGTTGGCACAACATTGCGGGCCGAAGGGCCTGTGCTGTGCTGTAATATTCTATGTTTCTATGTTCCTGTGTATCAGCTGTCCTTTGAGATGGTAGCGATTTCCTCCCTTTCAAATCGTTTTCCAATTTCAAATATTTATTCAATTTCCTTTTGAGTTCCTAACTTCTATCGAATATGATTTTAACATCCTTTCAGGAAACACAGTCTAGATCACAACTTGCTCTGATTTTTAAAAGCGTGCCATCATGCCTCATTTTGCAATGACCTTTAAGCTGTAGGTTCTGGCTCCTACTCTCCTGATGTATATATTCCCAGGGAGCCCCATTATACTCCCTCCTTGACTCTGTGAGCTGCCTGTATTGCTCGCAAGACAAAGCTTTTCACTGTGCCTCAGTACACGGGACAATAAACTCAGTTCGATTATTGATCAGGATGACGAAGGGCTTCTGCCCAAAACTTTGACTCTCCAGCTCCTCAGATGCTGCCTGACCTGCTGTGCTTTTCCAACGACTCTGATCTCCAGCATCTGCAGTCCTCACTTTCACCCATAAATAATTGCTCACTACCCCTCTGGCAAAATACTTTAGAAAGAATTGGTCCCCCAGAGCATTAACCTGCTAAACTGCCAACCCCAGTGAATTTATCACTGCACGACCTAGTCCTTATTATTCATCAAAGGCATGGACTGATGAACATTCCCAATTTTTACTTAATAGAATAAAATTCTTTCAAAAAAACTGAAGATATAGAGATGGTTGAAGGGGAAATTTGTACTTTTAACATGCTCAAATTAAAGGCCAAGTGAAACATTAGTTATCCCCCCCCATTCCCCGACATCTGAAGGTTCCCATTGGAACATCCGGGAACCAATGGAACTGGAGAATAATTGGATTGAAGTGTTGGGATGGGGGCTGGTGGGGATGAGTCTGGCTTAGCTTGGCGGGTCAATACTGCTTCGATGAATGGGGAATGGGGGGGTGAAATATTGGGAAGGGGAAATGTCTCAGACGGATTGCAGTGATCCGAGAAACTCCATTGTGGATGGAAATCTTTGAAAGAGAGTGCTTGGCTTGTGACAGGAGGTTTGGATGTGAGAAGAACCTAGGCTGAAACAGTCCATTTGCCATCGCTGGTGGATCGATCCAAAGGCCTTGTGCATCCTGTACATATCATCCAAACAACCTGTTCAGAGTTAATTCATACACAACGATGGAGCAGGTGGGTCTTGAAGCCAGGGAGGTGGCGGCCTGGTGGTCTTATCCTTCGACTATTCTGGGGACCGTGGTTCAATCCCTGCTACAGCAGATGGTGGAAGGTTAATTACAAATCTGGAGTTCAGAATCCAATGACAGCCAAGAAATTATCATCAATTGTTGGAAGAAGCAAGGTTGGATCTCACGGAATACAGGGAGAACTAACCATTTGGATAGAGAACTGGCTCAAAGGGAGAAGACAGAGGGTGGTGGTGGAGGGTTGTTTTTCAGACTGGAGGCCTGTGACCAGTGGAGTGCCACAAGGATCGGTGCTGGATCCACTGCTTTTCATCGTTTATATAAATGATTTGGATGTGAACATAGGAGGTATGGTTCGTAAGTTTGCTGATGACACTGAAAATTGGAGGTGTACTGGACAGTTACCTCAGATTACAGCAGGATCTTGATCAGATGGGCCAATGGGCTGAGAAGTGGCAGATGGAGCTTAATTCAGATAAATGCGAGGTGCTGCATTTTGGGAAAACAAATCTTCGCAGGACTTATACACTTAATGGTAAGGTCCTAGGGAGTGTTGCTGAACAAAGAGACCTTGGAGTGCTGGTTGATAGCTCCTTGAAAGTGGAGTCGAGGTAGATAGGATAGTGAAGAAGGTGTTTGGAGAGCCTGCCATAATTGGTCAGTGCATGAGTATGGGAGTTGGGAGGTTATTTTGCAGCTGTGCAGGACATTAGTTAGGACACTTTTAGAATACTACGTGCAATTCTGGTCTCCCTGGTATAGGAGGATTGTTGTGAAAGTTGAAAGGGTTCAGAAAGGATTTACAAGGATGTTGCCAGGGTTGGAGGGTTTAAGTTATAGGGAAAGGCTGAATTGGCTGAGGCTGTTTTCCCTGGAGCATCGGAGGCTGAGGGGTGACCCTATTGAGGTTTATAAAATCATGAGGGGCATGGATAGGGTAAATAGACAAGGTTCTGGATGTAAGTTTGCTCGCTGAGCTGGAAGGTGCATTTTCTGACGTTTCGTCAACATACTTGCTAACGTCATCAATGAGCCTCTGGATGAAGCACTGGTGGTTTGGCTCAGGAAAAGATTTAAAAGGGAACTAAGGGACAACTTTTTCACACAGAGGGTGGTACGTGTATGGAATGAGCTGCCAGAGGAAATGGTGGAGGCTGGTACAATTACAACATTTAAAAGGCATCTGGATGGGTATATGAATGGGAAGGGTTCAGAGGACTGCTGGCAAATGGGACTAGATTAGGTTAGGATATCTGGTCGGTTTAGACGAGTTGGGCCGAAGGGTCTGTTTTCGTGCTGTACATCTCTATGACTCTATGACCCATTTGATTCACTGGCATCCTTTTGGGAAGGAAATCTGCTGTCCTTACTTGGTCTGGCCAACATGGGACAACAGCAACATGGTTGACTCTCGACTGCTCTCTGGGCAATAAATACTGGCCCAGCCAGTGATGCCCAACTCCTGTGAGTGAACAGGCCTTCCGGCTCTGAGGTAGGGACACTACTGTTGTGTACAAGACCCTGGAAAGATGTCTGCTGAGTTGAACGAATAGGGACTCCGAACCACTTTGTTATGTCCTTCCCAAATCTGCTTTTAAAGAGACTGTAACCACCGCTGTAAGTGAGCTGACACTGGACAAGCTGAAACCAAACTTGATCACAACACAAACAGAACATTTCCCCACCCCATCTCGGATCACTGCATCCCAGCCTGAGATGGGGAGCAAAGACAAGCTCTTTTATTCCACATTAAGTCATGGAATTAGATTAGATTACATTACAGTGTGGAAACAGGCCCTTCGGCCCAACAAGTCCACACCGACCCGCCGAAGCGCAACCCACCCATACCCCTTACCTAATACTATGGGCAATTTAGCGTGGCCAATTCACCTGACCTGCTCATCTTTGGACTGTAGGAGGAAACCGGAGCACCCGGAGGAAACCCACGCAGACGCGGGGAGAACGTGCAAACTCCACACAGTCAGTCGCCTGAGGTGGGAATTGAACCCGGGTCTCCTGGGTTGCAGCACCACCAGCTGCTATTGTGAGGTTTCAGACCACAGTGTTAACCTGCACACTGGGAGATCGATGAGGTTACCGTTCCCAACATCGCAACCTTTTTTGAAGATTAGATTCGATTCCATTCTCTACAATGTAGAAACAGGCCCAACAAATCCACACCGACCCTCCGGAGAGTAAACCGCCTTGACCCATTTCCCTACATTTACTCCTGACTAATGCACCTAACACTATGAACAATTTAGCACAGCCAATCCCCCCCCCCTAACCTACACATCTTTGGACTGTGGGAGGAAACTGGAGGAAACTCACACAGACACGGGGAGAATGTGCAAACTCCACACAGGCAGTGAGCTGAGGCTGGGATCGAACCCACATACCTGGCACTGTGAGGCAGCAGTGCTAACCACTCCATAGAACTGGCTCTTTGATGGGGAAGTGGAGTCCGGTTGCACTGGCAACAGTGAGCCGTATATGAAACGACAGCTACTGTGCAATTAAATCAGATTTATTAAGCTGAAACCAAAATTAAAAGTTCATTTACACTCGTCGTATTCCTTCACAATTCATTATTCTCTCACTCAAACGCTCGCCAGCGCTGGGGACTTGTCAGTTTATTTTTAATCGAGAACATCCAACAATATTAAATATTAAACCCACACCTTAAAACCTCAAACCGATACCTCCATTCTGAGGTGTAATCCTACCCACTGCCATGTACGAGTCAGGGGAAACGAGATGGTCTACGAGTGAGACATTGACAAAGGGGTGTTATTCCGAATGGGCTCAGGTAGCATAGTCTTCAGAAATGTCCCACACAAAAAAAAATTACTTACCTCCCATAGCAAAGCTTCCTCCAATTGCTTCTACAGTTTTGGCTCTCCCTTTGTCATATCTCTTTCTCGATTTCCCTCTCTCTGTTTTCCAGTTGAGTTAGCTTTGCTCTTTTATGGGCGGCGCAGTGGCTCAGTGGTTAGCACCGCTGCCTGATAGCACCAGGAATCCGGGTTCGATTCCAACCTCGGGCGACTGTGTGTGTGGAGTTTGCACATTCTCCCCGTGTCTGTGCGGATTTTCTCCGGGTGCTCCGGTTTCCTCCCACAGTCACAAAGTTGTGCAGGTCAGCATGAATTGGCCATGCTAAATTGCCCATAGTGTTAGGTGCATTAGTCAGAGGGAAATGGTGGGTTACTCGTCAGAGGGTCGGTGTGGACTGGTTGGGCTGAAGGGCCTGTTTCCACACTGTAGGGAATCTAATCTTTTCCTTTGCTTTCCCCACACTCTCTTTGCTTCGTCCTCATCTCACAGGGCAAGGGGCTGCAGATAAAGACCTGAACATTGTGGATGCCAGAAATCTGGCGTAAAGAGAGAAAGAGCTGGAGCAGAAGGAGGCCATTGAGCTCATCGAGCCTGCTCACTCTCTCGGTGAGCTCACAGCCGCTTTGTTAATCCTCAGCTCCACTTTCCTGCCTTTTCCCCATTATCCTTGATCCCCTTCCTGATTAGATATCCTTTTCAGCCATGAGAAAAGGTACTGGAACAGAATTAGGCCATTCAGTCCCTCAATCTGATCATGGCTGATATATTTCTCAACCCCATTCTCCTGCTTGATCAAGAACCTCTGCCTTCAACACACTCAATGACTTGGCCTCCACAGCCCTCTGGCCGAACATATTCCTCCCCATCTCCGTTCTGAAGAATTGTCCCTTCGTTCTGAGGCTGTGCCCTCGGGTACTAGCCCCTCCCACTAGTGGGAACATCTTCTCCACGTCCACTCTCTCCAGGCCTCTCAGTATCCTGTAAGTTTCAATCAGATCTCCCTTAGCCTTCTCGACTGCATCGAGTATAGACCCAGAGTCCACAACCACCCCTCATATATCAAGCTCTTCATCCCAAGATAAACCTCCTCTGGGCACCCCCCCCCCACTCCAAAGCCAGTCCATCCTTCCTTAGATATGGCACCCAAACCTCATC
Source organism: Chiloscyllium punctatum (assembly GCF_047496795.1). Classification (NCBI taxonomy): domain Eukaryota; kingdom Metazoa; phylum Chordata; class Chondrichthyes; order Orectolobiformes; family Hemiscylliidae; genus Chiloscyllium; species Chiloscyllium punctatum. The sequence continues at coordinate 120,371,846 of NC_092746.1, read as the reverse complement.
GCAATATTTCAAATGTATGTAATGGTCCAGCCTCTGCAGCAGTAAAGAATTCAACAGATCTATTACCTTCTGAGAGGTGAAATTCCTTCTCATTTCTGTGTTAAATGTGTGAACCCCCAGGTCTGGTGGCATCTGGGGCAAGAAGAGGTAGAGTCCACTTTGACGATCGAAGCTGCTTCAAGAAGGGCAAACTAGATTCGCAAAGTTAACTCTCTTCCTCTCTCCACAGAATCTGCCGGACCTGCTGAGTTTTTCCAGTACCCTCTTTCTTTTTTTTAAGATTTCCAGCAACTGCGGTTTTTTTTTCCAGGTTTGACTTCAAATTCCACCATCTGCCATGTTAGCAAGGTGAGCATTATTTGAGGTTAGAGAGTTCATTCATCAGTCTAATAACATGGATTAGATTCCCCACAGTGTAGAAACAGGCCCTTTTGGCCCAACAAGTCCACACCGACCCTCCAAAGAGTAACCCACCCAGACCCACTTCCCTCTGACTAACGCACCTAACACTTCGGGCAATTTAACATAGCCAATTCACCTGACCTGCGCATCTTTGTACTGTGGGAGGGAACCCACGCAGACACAAGGAGAATGTGCAAACTCCACACAGACAGTCATCTGAGGCTGGAATTGAACCTGGGACCCTGGTGCTGTGAGGCAGCCATGCCAACCACTGAGCCACCGTGCCACCCCATTGGGAGGAAGCTGTTTCTGAACCTGCTGATGCGTGTGTTTAGGTTTCTGTATCCTCTGCCTGATGGAGGAGGTTGGAGGAATCATTCCCGGGGGGTGGGAGGGGTCTTCCCACAGCAGTGAGTCGTATAAATGGAGCCCATGGATTGGAAGTTGCCTTCCCTAATGTGCACACCACCTTCTATAGTTTCCTACGGCCCTGGGCAGAGCAGTTACCGTACCAGGCCGTTATGCACCCGGACAGTACACTCTCTCTGGGGCAACTGTGGAAGTTGGTGAGGCTCCTTATGGATATGCCGAATTTCCTGAGGCACCCGAGGAAGGAAAGGTGTTGTTGTGCCTTCTTGACCTCCTCAAAAATCCACCTCCTTAAGTAATCTTTACTCGTTGGGAGATTAGTGCTAATTTCCTTCATTTATCCAATTCCACTGTCATGAAGGATCTTGTGACAAATGTATGAAATGTTATGAAATTATGAAGGAGTGTGGACAGGGTTGACAAGAATAGACTTGTCCCATCGGTGGAGGGATCAATGACCGAGGGGCATAGATTTAAGGATAAGGAGCAGGGGGGTCAAATGAGACAGGAGGTCAAAGGTCTCTCACTGAGAGGGGGTATCTAGAACTCACTGCCTACAAAGGGGGCTGGGAGTAGAGGCACAACATTTGAGAAACTGGTCAGGCTGCACTTGTGATGCCAAGGGCTAGAGCTAAATGCTGGAAACTGGGATGAGAATAGTTCGGTGTTTGACCAGCACAGTCTCAATGGGCCGAGGGGTCTATCTATGACCTCATAACTGTGCGAAGGGTCTGTTTCTCTGCTGTATGACTCTATGACCTGGACTATGTTGAAGGTGCTTTACCAAAGGTCAGTTGTTGTTGTCAATGTTGGGGCCCACTCACAGGACCAGATGTCACTGCCGGGGTCCAGGGGTGGTCTCATATGCCCAGGGAAACTGCACGCTTGCGGCTAATCTGCTCCGTCTGCCTGTCTGTTGGGGTGGGGGGTGGGGGGGGGGGGGTGGTCCCAGCCTCAGAATGACTGCATGTACCTGTTGGTTGTGGTTATTACAATCCTGTCAATGACTGAACAGCACTTGGCTTCACACCACAGCTGATTAGCCACCAATGGTTTATTGTTCAATTGTGGTTGGATCCAGCATTTATTGCCCGTCCCTAGTTGCCCCCTTGAGAAGGTGGGGGTGAGCTGCCTTCTTGAACCGCTGCAGTCCACCTGCTGTGGGTTGACCCACAATGCCCTTAGGGAGGGAATTCCAGGATGTTGACCCAGCGACACTGAAGGAACAGCGATATATTTCTGAGTCAGGATGGTGAGGGGCTTGGTGGGGAACTTGCAGGGGGTGGTGTTCCCATATAGCTGCTACCCTTGTCCTTCTGGATGGAAGTGGGTTTGGAAGGTGCTGTCTGAGGATCTTTGGTGAATTTCTGCTGTGCATCTTGTAGATAGTACACACTGCTGCTCCTGAGTGTTGGTGGGGGAGGGAGTGGATGTTTGTGGATGTGGTGCCAATCAAGTGGGGATTACTTTATCCTGGATGGTGTCAAGCTTCTTGAGTGTTGTTGGAGCTGCCCCCATCCAGGCAAGTGGGGAGTATTCCATCACACTCCTGACTTGTGCGTTGGAGATGGTGGACAGGCTTTGGGGAGTCAGGAAGGGAGTTACTCACTGCAGTATCCTGAGTCTCTGAGCTGCTCTTGTAGCCACTGCGTTTAGGTGGTGAGTCCAGTTGAGTTTCTGGTCAATGATAACTCCAGGACGTTGACAGTGGGGGATTCAGTGATGGGAACACCATGAATGTCAAGGAAGGGTGGTTAGATTGTCTCTCCTATGAGATGCTGAAAATGTGTTGCTGGAAAAGCACAGCCCGAAACGTCGATTCTCCTGTTCCTTGGATGCTGCCTGACCTGCTGCGCTTTTCCAGCAACACATTTTCAGCTCTGATCTGCAGTCCTCACTTTCTCCTCTCGTATGAGATGGTCATAGCCTGGCATTTGTGTGGCATGAATGCTTGTTGCCACCTGTCAGCACATGCCCAAGTGCCCGTGTAGCCTTTCGGCTGAATTCCTTGGTGACCGTAAACAGAAGGGGCTGCACCAGGCTTTGGCTGGGCACTATCGACCCTGTACTGGATTTAACATCATCTCCTGCTGCCCACAGCGACTTGATTGGAGGGAGAGAACTTCACCCAGTGGCCGGTTACACAGCTGCTTCCAGGCAGGCTCTGTGTATGTGTGTGAGAGACAGAGACCCCTCCCCACCCCCATCGACCCCAGACCCAGCCCCCCCCTCCCTCCCTCTCCCAGCCCCACACCCCCTCCCTCCCTCCCAGCTCTGCACCGACACACTGCCTTTGGGAAGGTTGCGAGAGGGGAAGGAGAGAAGGTGTTAAGGTGAATGCAGACATCCCACCTTGCCTGGCACGGCCAGGCAGACGTGACTTGACTACTTTGAAGGCTGTCTCCAGCAGCACCAGCACCTCCTCCTCCTTCTCCCGGTCCCGACCGCATCCAGAGCACAGCCAGAGAGCACACTCACGGTGGGTGCATCACCAGCCTGGAAAGTTTCAGTGCGTCTGTGTCTCTCTGTGGGTCTGTCTGTGAGAGAGTGTGTATCCGCGTCTGTCTGTGTCTCTCTGTGAGAGCGTGTATCCATGTCTGTGTGTGTGTGTGTGTCTGTGTCTGTGTGAGACTGTGTGTCTGTGTATGTGTCTGCCTGTGTGTGTGTCTGTGTGTCGAGGTCTGTAGCTGTGTGTGACCGTGTGTGACTCTGTGATTGACTGTGTCTGCGTGTAAGTGCGAGTGTGTGTGTGTGTGTGTGTGAGAGAGAGTGAGTGTGTTTGCGTGTGTGTGTGTATCCCTTTCTCTCTGTGTTTGTCTGTGTTGGTCTCTCTCTATCTGTGACTCTGTGTGCCTTTTCTATGCCCGTCTCTCTCTGGTAAAAACAATGACTGCAGATGCTGGAAACCAGATTCTGGATTTCGAAGCTACTTGGATGCTGCCTGAACTGCTGTGCTCTTCCAGCACCACTAATCCAGAATGTGTGTCTCTCTCTGCCCATTCCACTCTGTATGCCTGTCTCTGCATCTCTCTCTTATCTTTCTGTGTGTGTGTCTCTCTCTCTGTGCCAATCTGTGTGTCCCTATGAGTGTGTGTCTCTGTCTGTATCTTTGCGTGTGTGTGTCTCTCTCTGTGTCTATCTGTGTGTCCCTATGTGTGTGTGTCTCTGTCTGTATCTTTGTGTGTGTGTGTGTGTCTGTGTCTATCTGTGTGTCCCTATGTGTGTGTGTCTCTGTCTGTATCTGTGTGTGTGTCTCTCTCTCTGTGTCTATCTGTGTGTCCCTATGTGTGTGTCTCTGTCTGTATCTGTGTGTGTGTCTCTCTCTGTGTCTATCTGTGTGTCCCTATGTGTGTGTCTCTCTGTCTGTATCTGTGTGTGTGTTGGTTTTCCGCGGTCAGGACCAATGAAGGGGGAAATCACAGATGCAGAATGGAGAGAGAGAGAGAGAGAGACCCAGTGTTGTTACCTTTCATAATGTTGTCTGACAGTGATGGGATCTTCGGACGTGGTGTGAATAGAGAGAGAGAGAGAGAGAGTAGGAGAGGGAGGGAGGGGGAGAGAGAGAAACTGCAGTGTCTGTTCAGGGGCGTAGAGGATGAGAGTCTTCCGCCCCTCTCCCTCCCTCCCTCTTATCAATATATTTTATTTCTATCAGAGAAACAATCTTGTGTTTGTTTGTAATGCTTTACAATGCAGGCAGTGCGTGGTTTGTGTGTTACAACGGCGCTATTTGTAAATACTATCGATTTTGTGCATTAGCTGTGTCAGAACTGGCACACGGGGGCTGGCAGACGGGACTTGTCTCTTTCTGATTGAGCTGTTTTATTTTAGTGGAGCAATGCGAGGGGAATCGGGGTGGGATCTACCTTGTGAAAGTGCCCCCACCCCCCCCTCTCTCTCTCGCCTTTTACCGCATTTTGAAAACTGCATTTGAACAGAATTTGCAAATCTTTTTCCAAACAGTGCTCTGTGAAAATATCTTTCTCCCCCCCATCCACCCACCGTTTCGTTTTATCTCCTGCTTCCCATTTCCAAGGGGTTTTGTTTTGAGGAGGAGAATTCAATTGGTCAGTTCTGTCGTTCGGAGGCTGCAGAGGGTCTTGGCTGATGGATTGTTTGCTGGGTTGCTGTATTTGGATGAGATCCGGGCGGTCAGGATGAGGGGGTTTTTGTTTTACACTGAGGAGCTGGGTGCATGAGATTTCACCAGCGTGTGTCTGAAATTGGTCACACACAGAGAGAGGGGGGGGGGAAGGGAGAGAGAATCCCACCAACCCACTCACCCTGAACCTGTTTCTCCTCCCCCGCTCCCCCCCCCAAATGGGGAGGGGTATCTCCTGAGACCCTACATCCCCCTCACCCCTTGCTCAAGAACTCCAGGGTCTCCCAACCAGGTCTTACAACAGACACCTTCTCCTCTGGCAAAGGTCAAATATCCCTTTGCGGTGGGAGAGACTAATCCCATCCATGGGATCTTGCTGTTCAATCTACCTCCCCACCTCGTCCCCACCAACACCCGCCCAAACCTCCCCTCCCTTCACTCCAATAGTTCAGTCTACTGCAGAGGGCTGGTCCCTGGTGCTAGTGCAATGCACCCTCCCTACTTCTCCCATCTCCCTCAACCATGGTGGGTGGTCTCCCGAGGTGGGTGGGTGTGTCGGTGGGCAGGGAGTGGTGTGGGTGCCCTCCTGGACTGGGCAGCGCTGGTGGGCGAACGTTGCCATCTCCCTGGGGGGAGGGGGGTGTGGTGGATATGGGTGCCCCCCAGACTGGGCAGCACTGGTGGGCGAACGTTGCCATCTCCCCGGGGGGTGAGTGGGTTCTGCTGTGGTGGCCAGGGGCTGTCCTTCAGGCGTGCTCTCCCCTGATGAGGCCAACCTCCCAAACATTGTCGTCCTCTCTCCTCTGCCTGGCCAGCGGTTGGAGCAGGAGGAGGCTATTCAGCCCATTGAGACTGTTCCACCATTCAGTGTGACCATGGCTGATCTGATCTTCTTCAATCCACTTTCCTGCCTTTTTCCCTATAATTCCCTGCTGATTGAAAATCAACCCCAGCCTCGGTGGTATCCCTCGGGTAAAGAATTTAACAGACTCACTCCCCTCTGACAGAGCTAATTCCTCCTCATCTCTGTCTTAAATGTGTGAGCCCTCATTCTGAGATTGCCCCCTTCTGGTCTCAGACTCTCTCACATGGGGACATAAACTCTCCAAATCTACCCTGTTAATCCCAGTAAGAGCCTGACTGGGATTATACTCTCTGGTTACACAGTTCTCACCCCAGTTTGGGGATGGCATGGTGGCACAGTGGTTAGCACTTTTGCCTCACAGTGCCAGGGACTCAGGTTCGATCCCAGCCTCAGGCGACTGTCCGTGTGGAGTTTGCACATTCTCCCCGTGTCTGTGTAGGTTTCCTCTGGGTGTTCCAGTTTCCTCCCACAGTCCAAAAATGCGTGGGTTCGGGTAGATTAGCCATGCTAAATTGCCCGTAGTGTTCAGGGATGTGTAAGTTAGATGCATTAGTCAGGGGGAATGTAGGGGAATGGGTCTGGGTGGGATACTGTTTGGAGGGCCTGTGTGAATTTGTTGGGATGGGGGGGCCCCCCCCTTCCACACTGAAGGCGATCTAATTCAAACTCCCGTGGATATTTTCACACTGACCTTCTCGCAGATGATGTCATTGCACAAACCTGGAGCAGGTGTGACTTGAGCTCAAAGGTAGGGGCACTACCACAATGTCACGAGACTGTCAGCGTCCCCCTCACCTTGTGTGTCAAGGTGAAAGAGAGACATCACCTGATTACCGTAACAATTTCTTGCCCATTGTGAGTTGAAGGTGGGGTTTGAGCCGCATTTATGAGCATAGAACGTCTAGTCACTTGGCAAATTCAAAGGTGACAGGGGAACAGTTTAAGGGAGATATGTGTGGAAGGTTCTTTACATAGAGGATGGTGGATGCCTGGAATACGTTGCCAGTGGTGATGGTAGAGATGGGCATGATAGGGTCATTTAAAATACATCTAGACAGATACATGAATGGGCAGGGAGCAGAGGGATACAGATCCTTAGAAAATAGACAACAGGCTTAGACAGAGGATTTGGATTAGCATAAGCTTGGAGGGCCGAAGGGCCAGTACCTGTGCTGGAATGTTCTTGGTTCTTTGTTCACCACAACAGTCGTCAGAGTCTTATTTCCAAACAATCTCCACACGCTGTAACGCCGACAGTGAGAGACTGGGAACCGTTGCAATGGTTTTCCAAGGTTGTCTCCAGGTTCAGTATTGGGGTTGTTTCACCTCATTGGCCTTTGTATAGAGCTACTCTGTCGGGCGTTGCCTTTGATGGAGAGGTCGGGGTTAGTGCCTCTTTTTTTTCAAAAAAAAAGTGTTTTTTGTCGGTGGAGCCATTACTTCAACACAATGGTCCCAAAGGTCTGATCTCTCATTAGATGATGAGGGGAGAGAGTGAGGACTGCAGCCGCTGGAGATTCAGAGAGTGTGGTGCTGGAAAAGCACAACAGGTCAGGCAGCATCTGAGGAGCAGGAGAATCGACATTTCGGACATAAGCCCTCTGATGAACCCCTACACCCCACTTTTATTTCCCACTGTTTTTCCAGTTTAGGATGTAGCCCTTTCTCCCACTATGCTCCCTATGCCCTAAGTTGACACACTGTACTGTTAGAGGTAAAAACAATGACTGCAGATGCTGGAAACCAGATTCTGGATTCATGGTGCTGGAAGAGCACAGCAGTTCAGGCAGCATCCGAGGAGCTTCGAAATCGACGTTTCGGTCAATGCCTGATGAAGGGCTTTTGCCCGAAACGTCGATTTCGAAGCTACTTGGATGCTGCCTGAACTGCTGTGCTCTTCCAGCACCACGAATCCAGAATCTGGTTTCCAGCATCTGCAGTCATTGTTTTTACCTCGTGGTTTAGAGGGATTGCAGGTGAGGCTAATTTAGTTGGGGATTATGGACTAGTTGGACCAAAGTGTCTGTTTCTGAGCTCCATGGCTGGTGGTGAGCTGAATCTGAGGGCCACCATACCTCAGGTGAGGAGAAAGGTTGAGAAGTTGGGTCGTTCATAGTAACCTCAGCTGATGCAGGAATTGAACCCACACTGTGGGCTTAGCTCTGTGTTGCAAACTAACCGACTCCCCATGACACCATTGGGTGCATTGTACAGGCCTTTGACACATGGGAAGCGGGGCCAAGGGAATGAGTATTGACGAGGGTAGGAGTGAGGGATGAGTGGGTATCATGTTTGTCTTTGAGGGAAGAAACGTTGTGGGGTAAAGTCCTACACCAGAGTTTGAAGGTGACAATATGAACGTTGACGACGCAATTGACTATCCAACTGTCAAACTGCAAATACACCCGGTTAAAATTGGGAGAGAATCCTGGCATATGGAGCAAAACGGGAGAAAGGGCTACTTGCTATAATATATAAACAGTGGGAAATGGAAGTGGTGTAGGGGTTCTTCAATATTCCCAGTAGAAACTGGGACAATGATAGTGTAAAGAGCAGAGAGAGATAAGCTAATGGAGTGTCCTCGGTCGAGTTTTACATCCAAAAAGAAGGAGATACTGCTGGGTTTTCATAGAATCCCTACAGCCTGGAAGCAGGCCATTCAACCCATTGAGCCCACGCTGGCCCTCCAAAGAGCATCCCACTCAGACCTATCCCCTACCCTACCCCTGTAACCCTGCATGTCCCATGGCCTAGTCTGCACATCCCTGGACAATTTAGCACGGTCAATCCACCTGGCCTGCACTTCTTTGGATCGTGGGAGGAAACCTACGCAGACACGGGGAGAATGTGCAAACTCCACACAGTCGCCCGAGGCTGGGAATCGAACCTGGGTCCCTGGCACAGTGAGGCAGCAGTGCTAACCACTCAAGTTGGAGAGCAGGGCTCACATGGATTAGGGGTCAGTCACCTTTCTGGGGAATAATGATTATAACATCATCACATTTATAGCTGTTGAAACAAGATTAAGAGAATCTAAAGTAAGAGTAATAAGCTGCAGTGACCGGGTCTCTGGCACGAGGTCTGGCTCTGAGGCCCAGAAGGGAAAGGGGGAGAGGAGGAGAGTGCTAGTTATAGGAGACTCTATAGTTAGAGGGACAGACAGGCGGTTCTGTGGACATGGGCGAGACTCTCGGATGGTTTGTTGCCTCCCGGGTGCCAGGGTCCAAGACGTCTTGGACCGTGTCTTCAGAATCCTTAAGGGGGAGGGTGTGCAGCCAGAAGTCGTGGTGCACGTTGGCACCAATGACATAGGTAGGAAGAGGGGTGGGGAGGTCATTCAGGAGCTCATGGAGTTAGGCTGGAAGCTAAAAGCTAGGACAGACAGAGTCGTCATCTCTGGGGTGTTGCCGGTGCCACGTGACAGTGACGCAAGGAATAGGGAGAGAGTGCAGTTGAACACATGGCTGCAAGGATGGTGTAGGAGGGAGGGCTTCAGGTATTTGGACAATTGGACTGCATTCTGGGGAAGGTGGGACCTGTACAAACAGGACGGGTTGCACCTGAACCAGAAGGGCACCAATATCCTGGGGGGTAGGTTTGCTAGCACTCTTCGGGGGGGGGTTTAAACTAATTTGGCAGGGAGATGGGATCCGGACTTGTAGTCCAGAAAGTAAGTTAGCTGTTTTTCAGGATGTCCAAGAATGTAGAGAGGCTGTGGAGAAGGGAGCACTGACAGGGAATACTTGTGGACACAGAGATGGGCTCAAGTGTGTTTACTTCAACGCAAGGAGTATCAGAAATAAGGTGGGTGAACTTAAGGCGTGGATCGGTACTTGGGACTACGATGTTGTGGCCATCACGGAAACGTGGATAGAAGAGGGACAGGAATGGTTGTTGGAGGTTCCTGGTTACAGATGTTTCAGTAAGATTAGGGAGGGTGGTAAAAAAGGAGGGGGGGGTGGCATTGCTAATTAGAAATGGTATAACGGCTGCAGAAAGGCAGTTCGAGGGGGATCTGCCTCTGGAGGTAGTATGGGCCGAAGTCAGAAATAGGAAAGGAGCAGTCACCTTGTTGGGTGTTTACTATAGGCCCCCCAATAGCAGCAGAGATGTGGAGAAACAGATTGGGAAACAGATTTTGGAAAAGTGCAGAAGCCACAGGGTAATAGTCATGGGCGATTTCAACTTCCCAAATATTGATTGGAAGCTCTTTAGATCAAGTAGATTGGATGGGGCGCTGTTTGTGCAGTGTGTCCAGGAAGCTTTTCTAACGCAGTATGTAGAGTGTCCAACCAGAGGGGAGGCCATATTGGATTTGGTACTTGGTAACAAACCGGGTCAAGTGGTGGGCTTGTTAGTGGGTGAGCATTTTGGTGATGGTGACCACAATTCTGTGACTTTCACCTTGGTTATGGAGAGAGATAGGTGCGTGCAACAGGGCAGGTTTTACAACTGGGGGAAGGGTAAATACGATGCTGCAAGACAGGATCTGAGGAGCATAAGTTGGGAGCATAGGCTGTCAGGGAAGGATGTGGTGGAAATGTGGAACTTTTTCAAGGAACAGATACGAGGTGTCCTTGATATGTATGTACCTATCAGGCAGGAAAGAGATGGTCGTGTGAGGTAACCTTGGTTGACGAGGGAGGTTGAATGTCTTGTAAGGAGGAAGAAGGAGGCTTACATAAGGTTGAGGAAACAAGGTTCAGACAGAGCATTGGAGGGATACAGGATAGCCAGGAGGGAGCTGAAGAAAGGGATTAGGAGAGCTAAGAGAGGGCATGAAAAATCCTTGGCAGGTAGGACCAAGGCCTTTTATGCGTATGTGAGAAACATGAGAGTGACAGGAACGAGGGTAGGTCCGATCAAGGACAGTAGTGGGAGACTGTGTATTGAGTCAGAAGAGATAGGAGAGGTCTTGAATGAGTACTTTTCTTCAGTATTTACAAATGAGAGGGACCGTACTGTTGAAGAGGAGAGTATGAAACAGACTGGTAAGTTAGAGGAGATACTTGTTAGAAAAGAAGATGTGTTGGGCATTTTGAAAAACTTGAGGATAGACAAGTCCCCCGGACCTGACGGGATATATCCTAGGATTATGTGGGAAGCAAGAGAAGAAATTGCAGAACCGTTGGCAATGATCTTCTCGTCTTCACTGTCAATGGGGGTGGTACCAGGGGAGTGGAGAGTGGTGAGTGTTGTGCCCCTGTTCAAAAAAAGGGAATAGGGATAAGCCCAGGAATTACAGGCCAGTTAGTCTTACTTCAGCCAGCACGGATTTGTGAGGGGTAGGTCTTGCCTTACAAGTCTTATTGAATTCTTCGAGGAGGTGACCAAGCATGTGGATGAGGGTAGAGCAGTGGATGTAGTGTACATGGATTTTAGTAAGGCATTTGATAAGGTTCCCCATGGTAGGCTTATGCGGAAAGTCAGGAGGCATGGGATAGAGGGAAATTTGGCCAGTTGGATAGAGAACTGGATAACCAGTCGAAGTCAGAGAGTGGTGGTAGATGGTAAATATTCAGCCTGGAGCCCAGTTACAAGTGGATTTCCGCAGAGATCAGTTCTGGGTCCTCTGCTGTTTGTAATTTTTATTAATAACTTGGAAGAGGGAGTCGAAGGGTGGGTCAGTAAATTTGCAGACGATACGAAGATCGGTGGAAGTGTGGATAGTGAGGTGGGTTGTTGTCGGCTGCAAAGGGACTTAGATATGATGCAGAGCTGGGCTGAGGAGTGGCAGATGGAGTTCAACCCTGTCAAGTGTGAGGTTGTCCATTTTGGAAGGACAAATAAGAATGCGGAATACAGGGTTAAGGGTAGGGTTCTTAGTAAGGTGGAGGAACAGAGGGATCTTGGGGTCTATGTTCATAGATCTTTGAAAGTTGCCACTCAGGTGGATAGAGCTTGTAAGAAGGCCTATGGAGTATTAGCGTTCATTAGCAGAGGGATTGAATTCAAGAGTCGTGAGGTGATGTTGCAGCTGTACAGGACCTTGGTAAGGCCACATTTGGAGTACTGTGTGCAGTTCTGGTCGCCTCATTTTAGGAAAGATGTGGAAACTTTGGAGAGGGTGCAGAGGAGATTTACCAGGATATTGCCTGGAATAGAGAATCGGTCGTATGAGGATAGGTTGAGAGTTCTCGGCCTTTTCTCATTGGAACGGCGAAGGATGAGGGGTGACTTGATAGAGTTTATAAGATGATCAGGGGAATAGATAGAGTAGACAGTCAGAAACTTTTTCCCCGGGTACAACAGGGTGTTACAAGGGGACATAAATTTAAGGTGAAGGGTGGAATGTCAGGGGTGGGTTCTTTACCCAGAGAGTGGTGGGGGCATGGAATGCGCTGCCTGTGGGAGTGGCAGAGTCAGAATCATTGGTGACCTTTAAGAGGCAATTGGATAGGTACATGGATAGGTGCTTAAGCTAGGACAAATGTTCGGCATTACATCGTGGGCCGAAAGGCCTGTTCTGTGCTGTATTGTTCTATGTTCTATGAATTTTGGGAGGAACAATCGCAGTGGGGCGTGAATGGTAAGTTTGGAACTGAATATTTGCAGCGAATTGGTGAATTGTCCATGTTAAATTGCCTGTAGCGTTAAGTGCATTAGTGAGGGGTACATATGGGGAATGAGTCTGGGTGGATTACTCTTCGGAGGTTCAGTATGGACTTGTTGGACCGAAGGGCCTGTTTCCATACTGTAGGTAATCTAATCTAAAAAGGTAAAGGAAATAAGAGCCTGCTTTCCAAAAAAGGTGGGTGTGGCTCAGCGACAGTTGAAATATAATCCCAATAAAAGGGAAAAGGAGTCCTAACAATGTGGAGCTCCTTGGAAAGAGACAGTGAGATGAAACGGAAAGAGCGTATGTGAACGATATCACGTTGATAAAGGGAGGAAGTCCTGATCGCTTGTTAAAGAGAGAAATGAGAGGCAGAGAGTATGAGAAAGGAATGGCAGTTAACGTAAATGTAAATCCAGAGGTTCTCGATGGATATCTGAAAAATAACGTTATTGAATGTGTGAAAAATGATTAAGAGGATAAGAGGGACCTCCCGGTTTCCTCCCCCAGTCCCAAAATGTGCAGGTTAGGTGAACTGGCCATGATAAATTGTCCGCAGTGTTAGGTGAAGGGGTAAATGTAGGGGAATGGGTCTGGGTGGGTTGCCATTCGGAGGGTCGGTGTGGACTTGTTGGGCCGAAGGGCCTGTTTCCACACTGTAGGTAATCTAATCTAATCTAATCTCATCACAGGGAGGTTTAGTAATGGAAAAGGCTGACATGCCTGTCGTACTAATGAAGCATGTAAAAACAATGACTGCAGATGCAGGAAACCAGGTTCTGGATTAGTGGGGCTGGAAGAGCACAGCAGTTCAGGCAGCATCCAAGGAGCAGCGAAATCGACGTTTCGGGCAAAAGCCCTTCATCAGGAATCAGGAAGTACTAATGAAGTATGTCACATTTGTCTTCATTAGAGAAGGAGATGGGGCTGTAGTGAAGGAAAGATAACTAAGACACTTGATGAGCTAAAACATGGTAAAGAGACAAGATCAGAGAAACTAACTATGATTCAAGTTACTGAGTCCCCAGGTTGGTTACATCCAGTGATGCCGAGGGAAGTAGGGGTAGACTTTGAGAAGGCGCCTGGTCATAATGTTCCCATTTTCCATCAATACAGAGAGTGACCACAGGTGGCTAGAGTATTAGAAATACTGTCATCTTGTTCAAAAATGGACGTTAGGATAAACTCAGCAAATGAAAGCCAGTCCTTGCTGGCAAGGAAGCTTTTGGAGACAATGACGAGGATAAGGTTGAGAGAGAGGTTTCATACGGATGATGCTGTTGATGTGGTGCACGTGGACCTTCCTGAAAAGCTCTTGAGGAAATGCCACCCACCCGACAAGAGCAAAACTAGAGGTCAGGGAATAAAAGAACTGCTCCGAGAAAGGCAAGAGAACAGAGATTCACACTTACTTTCGGGACTGAAGGAATCATGGAATTTTACAGAACAGAAGGAGACCATTCGGCCCATCGTCCCTGTACCGTCTTCTGAAAGAGATTGGATTAGATTACATTACAGTGTGGAAACAGGCCCTTCAGCCCAACCAGTCCACACCGACCCGCCAAAGCGCAACCCACCCATACCCCTAACCTAACACTATGGGCAATTTAGCATGGCCAATTCACCTGACCTGCACATCTTTGGACTGTGGGACGAAACCGGAGCACCCGGAGGAAACCCACGCAGACACGGGGAGAATGTGCAAACTCTACACAGACAGTCACCCGAGGCGGGAATTGAACCGGGGTCTCAGGCGCTGTGAGACAGCAGTGCTAACCACTGTGCCACCGTGCCACCCACAGCTCCCCAGTTACCCAGCGAGTTGCACTCTGCTCCCCCATTTACCCCGTAGCCCTCTAAATCCACCCTTTTCAAATATATCCAGCTCTACTTTGGAATCTGCTTCTACTGCTCTCCCAGGCAGCTCATTCCACATCTGAACAAGTCTCTGAGTAAAGACTTTTCCCCTCATCTCATTCCTCAGTCTCTTGTAGCTGTGATGCCCAGTTACCAACTAATGGTAACTCCATATCCTTCTTCACCCTGTCCGAATTGCTCATAATTTTGAACATTTGATAATCTTCTCTCTGTTATGGACAGGCCAGACACCCCCCACCCATAACATATTTTAAGAAGGGAGCCTAGACCCTAATTTTTTCTTATTTTAAAGGCAGATGGGAAGTGGATATTCCAGGTGGGATGCAGCTTGGTCAAACCACTCGGCTTTAAGGAAAACAGAATTTATCTAAACACTCAATTGTGAGAGCACAAACATTGAGCAACTTTTTCTGCAAACAGTGGGGTGTGATTGAGTATCTCAAGTTGCTCTTGTCAATCTTTTTTCAAAAGTAGGATTCTGTGGTCAAAGAGTGGAACAGAAAGAAAAGTTACACTTACAGGTAGCAAATTGCACAACAAAAAAAGAAAAAAAATCACTAGATTTGCACCAGACTTCAGTTAAATTCAGCTGTGAAACTTGAAAGGGTTCAGAGGAGATTTACTGGGATGTTGCTGGGGTTGGAGGGTGTGAGCTGTAGGGAGAGGTTGGGCGGGCTGGGGCTGTTTTCCCTGGAGCGTCAGGGGCTGAGGGGTGACCTTGTAGAGGTTTGTGGCATCATGGGGGGGTGGGGGACATGGATGGGGTGGATGGGCGGGGTCTTTTCCCTGGGGTGGGGCTGTTCGGAACTGGAGGGCGTGGGTTTGGGATGAGAGGGGAAGGATATAGGGGAGACCTGGGGGGGGACAACATTTTTGCACGTGGGGTGGTGCGTGTGTGGAGTGGGCTGCTGGAGGTGGGGGGGGATGCGTGGTAGAGGTTGGTGCAGTTGCAGCATTTGGGGGGCATTTGGATGGGTATATGGATGGGGGGGTGGTGGGATTTGGAGGGGTGTGGGCCGGGTGCTGGCAGTTGGGACTAGATTAGGTTCGGATATCTGGTCGGCATGGATGGGTTGGACCAAAGGGTCTGTTTCCGTGCTGTACACCTCTATGACTACAGTTGAAACACAAAGAAATGAAAACAGAATTTAGAATACTTAACTACTGGAAAACGTAACCAACCTGATAGAGTAACTATTACTGATTAACTGTTCCAATTCAGTAACATCCCATAAACACACCCCTTGGCAAAAAGGTAAATTCAAACGCAGGCTAAAAAGAACAACTTCCAGAGAGGGATTTCAGAGCAAGTCAGAGGAAACCTTTACTGAAGCCTGCAACTCCTCTGGACTCACACATCTTGTGACTGCTCCAGCAGCCCCTTCCCACGGCCTTTCCAACATG
This sequence comes from Chiloscyllium punctatum, assembly GCF_047496795.1. Classification (NCBI taxonomy): domain Eukaryota; kingdom Metazoa; phylum Chordata; class Chondrichthyes; order Orectolobiformes; family Hemiscylliidae; genus Chiloscyllium; species Chiloscyllium punctatum. The sequence continues at coordinate 120,356,270 of NC_092746.1, read as the reverse complement.
ACCACCCTTGGCCTCCTCCATTGCCACAACGAGTCAAACCACAAGTCGGAGGAATGACACCTCATCTTCAGCCTACAGCCCGGAGGACTCAACATTGCATTCCCCAATTTCAAATACCCTCCCTCCCCATCCCCCGACTTCCTTCCCAGCCCCTCCCCCTCCCTTCCACTGCTCCCAGCCACCAACGGGATTCCTTCCTCTCATTGGCCAACCAGGTCGTACCCTCTACCTGTCTTCACCCAACCCCACCTCACCACCCTGCCCCCGCCACCCACTTTGTCTGCAGCTCCCTCCTACACCTACCCCCCCAGACCTGAGGAAGGGTTACACCCGCAACATTGCCTTCTCCCCTTCCTGATGCTACCTGGCTTGCTGTGTTCCTCCAGCCTCCTGCCTGTCAACAGCTAAATAAAAGCTCAGCAAAACCTGAACTGGGAGAACTGGCCACTCCCTTTCCATTGTTAGACTCTGTAGACTCCTTGGTACCTCTGCCATTATGACCTCGCTTCAAATCAACCAAGGACAAAATAATCTTTATAAAGTGACAGCATCATCACATCTACTCCACTGCTCCTCGGATGCTGCCTGAACTGCTGTGCTCTTCCAGCACCACTAATCCAGAATCTGGTTTCCAGCATCTGCAGTCATTGTTTTTATCCAAGGAGAATAAGCCCAATCTCCCTAATCTTTCCTTGTATCTAAAACCCTAGTTTCCGGTATCGTTCTGGAAAAGCTCCTTTGAATTCTCTCCTGGGCGTCAATATTCTGACTTTAATAAGGTGCCCATTGAATAGAGTCCCTTAAGGCTCTGAATTAGGACCCCATGCCTTAATATTTGCTGATGACACAAACATTGGTATAAAGGTCATAACTTTGATTACTTTTTATGGGATCATTGAAGATTGTGGCTATCCCTAATTGCCACCTGATCTGGGTGAATTGTTAGGCCATTTAAGGGGGCCGTTAAGCGTCAGTGTTAAGAGTGTGTTGCTGGAAAAGCACAGCAGGTCAGGCAGCATCCAAGGAGCAGGAGAGTCAACGTTTCGGGCATAAGCCCTTCATCAGGAATCTTCATAAGCCTCACTCCTGATGAAGGGCTTAAGCCCGAAACGTCGAGTTTCCTGCTCCTCGGATGCTGCCTGACCTGCTGTGCTTTTCCAGCACCACACTCTCAACTCTGATCTCCAGCGTCTGCCGTCCTCACTCTCTCCTGGCAGCTAAGAGTCACCCACAATGCTGTGGGTCTGGAGTTACACGTTGGCCAGACTGGGTAAGGATGGCAGATTTCCTTGCCAGAAGGACATTAGTGAACCAGGCAGGGTGTTTTCTGGTTGCTGATAGTTTGACAGCACCATCACCGAGCCTGGCTTTCAGCTCCAGATTCTTTGTGCAGCAAGTTCAGGGTTACGCCAGCCTGATGTTGGTGAGTGCAGGTCCTCAGGCCCTTCGCCTCTCGCTTATGAGCAGAGGGGCAATACTATTTACCCCGACCTCCTCAAGGAAAACTTGGGGAGGCATTGTGAACTGTGAGAAGGGATGGTGTAAAACTTCAACAGGACACAGAAAGGTTGAACAAATGACAAGTTACACTTACTGCAGAGAGGTGGGCAATGATTCATTTAACGTAGGAACCGCTGTAGGCCATTCAACCCATTCAACCCTAGCACCGCCTTCCTAACCTGCAATCTTCTTCCCGACCTCTCCGCCCCCACCCCCACTCCGGCCTATCACCCTCACCTTGACCTCCCTCCACCTATCGCATTCCCAACGCCCCCTCCCCCAAGTCCCTCCTCCCGACCTTTTCTCTTCGCCTTGCTGGACACACTTTCCTCATTCCTGAAGAAGGGCTGATGCCCGAAACGTCGATTCTCCTGCTCCTTGGATGCTGCCGGACCTGCTGCGCTTTTCCAGCAACACATTTTCAGCATTCAACCCATTTCCCCACTTAATATGATTGTGGCTGACACAATATTTTTTCTGAAGTCATCTCTATAACTATTGTCAACCAGAAATCTATCAACAATTCACGTGGGTCTGGCAGCACCTGTGGAGAGAGAAGAACAGAGAACAGAAGAACTGGAACCTTCAGTCCAGTCTGACTCTTCAATAACTCAACTTTGTGTTTTAAAGACTGAGCTTCCATAGTCCCTTGGGATATAGAGAATTCCAAAAGCTCCCAATCCTCTGAGTCTATTTTTACATTCTATATTTACCCCTGACTAGGGCACCTAACCTAGACATCCCTAAACACTTTAGCACAGCCAATTCACCTGACCTGCACATCTTTGGATTGTGAGAGAAAACCCAAGCACGGGGAGAACGTGCAAACTCCACACAGACAGTCGCCTGAGGCTGGAATTGACTGGAACCTCTGACTAATGCACCTAGCCTACATACCTCTGAACACGACGGGCAATTTAGCATGGCCAATTCACCTGACCTGCACAGCTTTGGATTGTGGGAGGAAACCCACGCAGACACCAGGAGAACGTACAAACTCCACACAGTCAGTCACCCGAGTTGGGAATCACACCCAGGTCCCTGGAGCTGTGAGACTGCAGTGCTAACCATTGAGCCACCATGCCAATTATACACTCAATGGCAAGATCCTGGGGAATGGTGCTGAACAAAGAGACCTTGGAATGCCGGTTCATAGCTCCTTGAAAATAGAGTTGCAGGTAGATAGGATAGTGAAGAAGGCATTTGGTATGCAATCCTTAATTGGTCAGTGCATTGAGTATAGGGATTGGGAGGTCATGTTGCGGCTGTGCAGGACATTGGTTAGGCCACTGTTGGAATATTGTGTACAATTCCGGTCTCCTATCTATCGGAAAGATGTTGTGAAGCTTGCAAGGGTTCAGAAAAGATTTACAAGGATGTTGCCAGGGTTGGAGGATCTGAGCTATAGGGAGAGGCTGAGCAGGCTGGGGCTGTTTTCCCTGGAGCGTCGGAGGCTGAGGGGTGACCTTATAGAGATTTATAAAATCATGAGGGGCATGGATAGGGTAAATAGACAATGTTGTTTCCCTGGGGTGGAGGAGTCCAGACCTAGAGAGCATAGGTTTAGGGTGAGAGGGGAAAGATATAAAAGAGACCTAAGGGGCAACTTTTTCACGCAGAGGGTGGTACGTGTATGGAATGAGCTGCCAGAGGAAGTGGTGGAGGCTGGTACAATTGCAACATTAAGAGGCATTTGGATGGATATTGGAATAGGAAGGGTTTGGAGGGACATGGGCCGGGTGCTGGCAGGTCGGTCTAGATTGGGTTGGGATGGACGAGTTGGACCAAAGGGTCTGTTTCTATGCTGTACAGTTCTATGACTCCATGACTGAGGGTAAGGGGGAGGGTAGTGGTGGTGGAGTGGGCAGGCTGGGAGCTGGGTAGACTGGCAGGGTGATAGTCACAGCCGCATTGCTGGGGCATGGCCCAGAGTACCAACAGACAAAAGCTACAACCAGCCGTCACCCCAAATTCAAGGGAACAGCCAGGTAAACCCTGCACTCAGTTACACATCGGCTATGCAGGTCCTTGCATGGGCTCAACGTTCCTGGTCATTGTGGACGCAAACTCAGAGTGGTTTAATGTGCATAGAGTTCATTGTCAAACATGGGGTCGATGATCGAGAAACTGTGTGCATCTTTTACAATTCCTGGGCTCCTGGATGTATTAGTCACAGAGAATGGGCCATCGTTTACCAGAAGGGAATTTGAGTATTTCCTCAAATCCAATGGTATTTCTCATATAAGGACAGCTCCATACAGTCCGTCATCCAATGGTCTGGTAGAAAGATCCGTCCAAACTGTGAAGGTCGGCTTAAAGAAACAACCCACAGCCTCACTAAATACCAAACTGTCCCAGTTCCTGTTTGATTATAGGCCCGCCCCCTCCCCTCCCCCCCCCCTCCCCCCCCCCCCTCCCCCCCCCCCCCCCGCCTCCCTCACACAACCACAACCACAGGGACAGCTCCAGCAGGGTTGCTGAAGGGGAGAAGACTCTGCACCAGGTTAAACCTGGAGAAAGGGAGGACTGCAGATCAGAGTCGAGAATGTGGTGCTGGAAAAGCACAGCAGGTCAGGCAGCATCTGAGAAGCAGGATAGTCAATATTGTGGGCTGAAACATTGAGATTCCTGCACTTTGGATGCTGTCTGGCCTGCTGTATTTTTCCAGCCTCACATCTATGGACTCAGGGACTCTCCACATCTAAATAAAGGGTGACTTGGTGATGGGACACCAGCCTCTGTGGTGTTATTTCAACACCATGGTGATTTCGGAATTTCATCTCCAGCTTAATGAACTCGTCATGCCTGCCCCATGCTTCCCACTTGGAAACATCATTATAGAATCATGGAGTCTTGGAGCATGGAATATAGTCTTTCACAGAATTGTTACAGTGCTGACGTAGACCATTCAGTCTATCGTTCCTGCACCAGTACGATTAGCTAATCCCAATCTCTTGCCTTTTATCCACATCCCTGCACACCATATCCATCCAAATAACCATCAAATGTCCCTCCTAGATGCCTCAGTTGAACCTGCCTCCATCACATTCCCAGGCAGTGCATCCTAGACCTGAACTGGGTGGAAATGTTGTTCCTCACATCTCCCTTGCGTCTTTGGCAGTCGCTTTAAATCTTACGCCCTCTCACTCTTGTTCCTACAACAAGCAGGAACGGCTTTCTATTCCATCCAGTCCACTCACTGTTTTGAAAACCCTGATCAAATCTCCTCCCAGACTTCTCTCCAAGGAGAACGGTTCCAACCCCTTCGATCTATTCTCATCAGGCAAGTTCCTCAATCTTTTTTTGTAAGTTGTTTCTATGCACTCACCAATGTGTTCACAAGCTCTCTTTATGACCCTGAGATATAGGAGCAGCAATTAGGCCATTCGGTGCGTTGACTCTGCTCCCCCATTCGATCATGGCTGATATGTTTCTCAACCCTGTTCTCCTGCCTTCTCCTCGTAGCCCTTGATCCAATCCCGCTGAGGCTGTGTCCTCAGGTCCTAGGAGGAGAAAGTGAGGACTGCAGATGCTGGAGATCAGAGCTGAAAATGTGTTGCTGGAAAAGCGCAACAGGTCAGGCAGCATCCAAGGAGCAGGAGAATCGACGTCGATTCTCCTGCTCCTTGGATGCTGCCTGACCTGCTGCGCTTTTCCAGCAACACATTTTCAGCTCCTCAGGTCCTAGTCTCTCCTAGGCATGGAAGCATCTTCTCCACATCCACTCTCTCCAGACCTCTCAGTATCCCATATGTTCCAATCAGATCCCCACTTCATCCGCAAGGGAGAGGGCCCAGTCCCTGGGGACAGAACCGAAACACATTGCCCAGCTTGGACCGAATATCCTGGGCAGATTCCCAATAGGTTATGTCTAAATTTATGGGAACGTTTAATGACTGAGCGAACAATATTATGGTTACTCGGTGGAATAGTAAGCTTGTGCTTTTTTCCACCATCCACGATACCTGATCACCTCTCTTACCTCTTTCAGAGAATTTGAAGAATATATGCTGCCTACGATATCTCTGTTGACCCTGTACGGAACTATTTTAAGGTAACAATTTGCTCTTTTCTAAGCAAATCTTGCATAGAGTAACCGTGAAATCATCTTCTTCAACGCTATCACTCACACCATGAAAACCTTCCATTTTGAAGCTCGTTAATTGTGGATGTTCCTGATGTTTCTTGCATTGACATTAGAATTTTTAGGGCAGATGCGATAACGGCTCAAAATAATTGGAAAATTCGATTTATTTTAGCCAGTTAATGTAAGGGCTAGGGGCAGGAGTAGGCCATTCAGCCCCACAAGCTTGTCCTGCTCTTTAATCCAACCATCTCAGTCCCGACTCCACTTTCCTGCCCACTCTCCATAACCCTTTAACCTGTTGCAAAATAAAAACCTATCTATCGCCTCCTTAAATGTACTCGATGTCCCAGCATCCACTACCCTCTTGGGGGTGGGGTGGGGGGAGTGGGGGGGGGGGGGCGGGGGTGTGGGGGGGAGGTGGTGAATTCTGCAGATTCACAAGCCTTTCAAGGAAGTAAATTCTCCTCATCCCTGTTTAAAATCTGCTGCCCCTCATCCTAAAATGTTGAGCTCTCGTTATAGATGGCTCCACGTCAGGAAACACCCTCTTCTATTGCCAATCCTCTTTAGCAGCTTATTTACCTGAATTACATCGCCTTTCGTTCTTGTAAACTCCAGAGAGTATTGGCCTAAATTCTCAATCTCTCCTCATTAGACAAGCCCCTCATCTCTGGAATCAATCTCCTCGGAACTGACCCCAATACAACAATGTCCCTTCTCAAGGCCAAAACTGTGGACAGTGTTCTGGGTGAAGTCTTATAAATGCCTTGTAGAAACCTTCCTACCTTTCTACTCTATTCCTTTTGAAATAACCATCAAACTTCCATTTGCCTTCCTTATTACCTGCCGAACCTCCATACTAATCTTTTGCACAATATTATGGTTACTGAGTGTAATGACACTCAGATCCCTCTGCACCGAAAGACTTGGAAGTCCTTCTCCATTTCGACAATAAGTCGCCTTTCCAAACCTCTGGCCGAAATGGATAAGCTCACACTTATCCACACTCCAACTGATCTGTCAAAGTTTGACCCAGTCACTGACACCCACTTGTAAATGTCTCCTTTCTTCACTGCAACCCGCTGTCCCACCTACTTAAGCATCATCGGCAAATTTGGCTGCAATGATTAACTATTTGGCTTGGATCGAATATGGTTTTCTCAAATCCCTTTGTAGTGTAGGTGATAGAAATTCAGTGATAGAAATTTTAGCATTCCACTGTGTGAAGGATGAATTGTTAGATGCCAAATGAGATACACCAGGCAGCATCAAGGTTGGAAAGTTTTACCCAAATGCCTAAGGTCTGATTGCTGTGTGCCAGGAAAGAAAATGAACCTGCACTTTAAGAGGAACAACGACCAACAATAATATCAATGTAAAACATTACATTCAAAGCTTGATTAGCTATTGTCTTCGGTCTTTTTAATTGCATAAATCTATTGAATTAGATTGACAATTTCACCCGATCCTCAGCTGCCCTGCCAATGGCAAAGGACCATTAGACAGTAGGCCATTCAGCCCATCGATTCTGCTGCAGCATTCAGTGAGATTGTGGCTGATCTGATAAACCTCAGCTCCACGCCTCTTGTCCTTTCCCCATTACCCTTGCCTGAGGGAGGTGCAGTGGAGACCGGCTGATGGTTTCCCAGGAGACCTACATTCTGTCCGCAAAAATAGGACCCTGAGCTTCCAGTTGCTTGCCACCTTAACACCCCACCCCTGTTCCCTGTCCAATGTCTCTGTCTCAGGCTTGCTGCAGTGCCCCAGTGAAGCTCAGTGCAAGCTGGAAGAACAGCTCTACATTTTCCACTTGGGAACTCAACAACTTTCAGGACTTAATATTGAGTTCAATATTTTAGGGCTTGAAGTACCTTCTCCCATGTCCTTCCCCAACTCTCGAAGCATCAAGCCCTTGTTGCCATATGGGCTACTTACCACACACGACCCATTGTCAGCCAATAGTGGTCCCTTTTCCAGCAATGCCTGTGTTTGTTTGTGACCCTTGATTCCCCCGCTCCTTCGCCTGTCCCTCTCTCTCTCTCTCTCTCTTTATCTTTCTCTCTCTCTCTTTCTCTCTCTCTTTCTCTCTCTCTCTCTTTCTCTCTCTCTCTCTCTTTCTCTTTCTCTCTCTCTCTCTCTCACTTTGGGCTCCATCTCCACATATCATTTACACCTCTCCCCAACATCCCCCCCCTCCAACCCCCCCCCTCCCCCCAACCCCCCACCCCCACCCCCCTTCACCCCCCACCCCTGCTCCAGCATAAATCCCAACCCTTTCCTCGCCACAATTAGCTCTGAAGAAGGGTCACTTGACCCAAAGTGTTGACTGCTTTCTCTCTTTGAGGATGCGACCAGACCTGCTGAGCTTTTCCAGCAGTGCCTGTGTTTGTTTGTGACCCTTGATTCCCTTCCTGATTAAAATTTTGTCTACCTCAGCCTTGAATATACTCGTGATGTGGAGGTGCCGGTGTTGGACTGGGGAGGACAAAGTTAAAAGTCACACAACCCCAGGTTATAGTCCAACAGGTTTATTTGGAAGCACTAACTTTCGGAGCGCTGCTCCAACCACCTGATGAAGGAGTGTTACTCCGAAAGCTAGTGCTTCCAAATAAACCTGTTGGACTATAACCTGGGGCTGTGTGACTTAACTTTGAATATACTTAACGGCCCAGCCTCCAAAGTCTTTGGTCATAAAAAAGATTCCACAGGTTCGCCACTCTCTGAGAAAAGAAGCTCCTCCTCTATCTCTTGGTTATTTTGAGAGTTTTCCCAAGGAGGATCTGCCTGGCATCTCGCTGTCAATTCCTCGAAGGATCCGGCCCAACCTGTCATGGGTGGCACGGTGGCACAGTGGTTAGCACTGCTGCCTCACAGCGCCAGAGACCCGGGTTCAATTCCCGCCTCGGGCGACTGACTGTGTGGAGTTTGCACATTCTCCCTGTGTCTGCGTGGGTTTCCTCCCACAGTCCAAAGATGTGCAGGTCAGGGTGAATTGTCCGTAGTGTTAGGTAAGGGGTAGAAGTAGGGGTATGGGTGGGTTGCGCTTCGGCGGGGCGGTGTGGACTTGTTGGGCCGAAGGGCCTGTTTCCACACTGTAAGTAATCTAATCTAGTCATCACAGGACAGCCCCTTTCGCCTAGTCTGTGTCACGCCTGTCACGCAGGGTAGTGCTATACCGGGATTAATCTCACTCTGGCTCGGCCCAGTTGGCAAAGCAACAGCGTAGTAACGATGAGGCAGAAGTAGAAATTGCTGGAGACTCAGTTCCGAGGAAGGGTCACTTGACGTGAAACGTTGACTCTGATTTCTCTCCACACAGACGCTGCCAGACCTGCTGAGCTTTTTCCAACAACTTCAGCTGCTGTCTCTGATTTACACAGAGATGTGCAGCACAGAAACAGACTCTTCAGTCCAACTCGTCCATGCCGACCAGACAGACCAACCCAATCTCGTCCTGCTTGCCAGTATCTGACCGCATCATCTGCAGAGCGTTTGGCTTCTGTTTAGAAGTTTGTATCATAAGACCCCTACAGGTGTGGAAGCGGGCCATTCAGCCCACACCAGCCCTCCAAAAAGCAACCCACCCTTACCCTACATTTCCAATGGCCAATCCACCTAGCCTGCATAATCTTCAGACTGTGGGAGGACACCAAAGGGAGCTCACACAGACACGGGGAGAATGTGCAAACTCCACACAGACAGTCACCCAACGCTAGAATCGAACCCTGGTCCCTGGGAGCTGTGAGGCAGCAGTGCTAACCATTGAGCCACCGTGCCATCCCACGGGTTACAGTGAGGACCATTGAATTAGAAGGGGGAATACCACCCTGGGAACTCAGTGTGCTCTGATGCCAGTCGGTTGTTGGCATTTCTGGGTGAGGGAAAGGAGTCAGGAAAGTATGGTTTCTGTGCTGCTTTCACGTGCACGGATGTTTGTGTGTTGGCGGTTTGGGTTCTCGTACAATAGACATTTGATTGAGGTTTTCAAAACCATGAGAGAGCTGGCTAGGGTAGAACACGGTGACTCAGTGGTTAGCACTTTACCGCGCCAGGGACCTGGGTTTGATTCCACCCCCAGGTGACTGTGTGGAGTTTGCATGTTCTCCCTGTGTCTGTGTGGGTTTCCTCCGGGTGCTCCGGTTTCATCCCACAATCCAAAGGCATGCAGGTTAGATGGATTGGCCGTGGGAAATTTTCCATAGTGCATAGGGATGTGCAGTTTAGATTGATTAGGTTAGAAGTAACAAAGAGGATTGATGAGGGCAGATCAGTAGATGTGATCTATATGGACTTCGGTAAGGCGTTTGACAAGGTTCCCCATGGGAGACTGATGAGCAAAGTTAGATCTCACAGAATACAGGGAGAACTAGCCATTTGGATACAGAACTGGCTCAAAGATAGAAGACAGAGGGTGGTGGTGGAGGGTTGTTTTTCAGACTGGAGGCCTGTGACCAGTGGAGCGCCACAAGGATCGGTGCTGGGCCCTCTACTTTTTTGTCATTTATATAAATGATTTGGATGCGAGCATAAGAGGTATAGTTAGTAAGTTTGCAGATGACACCAAAATTGGAGGTGTAGTGGACAGCAAAGAGGGTTACCTCAGATTACAACAGGATCTGGACCGAGAAGTGGCAGATGGAGGTTAATTCAGATAAATGCGAGGTGCTGCATTTTGGGAAAGCAAATCTTAGCAGGACTTATACACTTAATGGTAAGGTTCTAGGGAGTGTTGCTGAACAAAGAGACCTTGGAATGCAGGTTCATAATTCCTTGAAAGTGGAGTTGCAGGTAGATAGGATAGTGAAGAAGGCGTTTGGTATGCTTTCCTTTATTGGTCAGAGTATTGAGTACAGGAGTTGGGAGGTCATGTTGCGGCTGTATAGGACATTAGTTAGGCCACTGTTGGAATATTGTGTGCAATTCTGGTCTCCTTCCTATCGGAAAGATGTTGTGAAATTTTAAAGGGTTCAGAAAAGATTTACAAAGATGTTGCCAGGGTTGGAGGATTTGAGCTATAAGGAGAGGCTGAACAAGCTGGGATGTTTTCCCTGGAGCGTCGGAGGTTGAGGGGTGACTTTATAAAGGTTTACAAAATCATGAGGGTGACTGTGTGCGTGTAGAGTTTGTGCATTCTCCCCGTGTCTGTGTGAGTCCCCTCCGGGTGCTCCGGTTTCCCCCCATGGTCCGAGGATGTGTAGGGCAGGTGAATTGGCCCTGCTAGATTGCCCATGGTATGAGGTACAATGGTCAGAGGGGAAATGGATCTGTGTGGGTTACTCTTCGGAGGGTCGGTGTGGAGTTGTTGGGCCGAAGAGCCTGTTTCCACACTGTAGGGAATCTAACCTAATAAGACAGGTCATTGACCAGAAATAGAACTGGTGAAGGCGTGATGGGCTGAATGCCTTCCTGCTGCACTATGTGTGTGATTCTAGTGCAAGCCAAGTAGACAGTGCAGTCCGATAATGATCGAAGGGTCTGCTTTTGTGAGGTTGTTCGATGGATCAGTGTGAGAGTTGGGGGAGAAGTCCCCTGTCCTTTTGTGAAACAGTGTCACCTCGGTAGAGCTGCTGGTTTAGGCACAACAACAGCTATATTCACAGTCATGTGTTTCTCAAGTATCACGTGCCGGCTTTTGGATTCTCTCTGACGCAGAAAGAAACATGAAGGGGCCAGTATTTGAGAAAAACAACGTCTTGCGTTTATAGAGCACCCTTTAAAATGGCAACCGGTCCGTAGGAGCCGATTCAGAGACAGATTTGACAGTGAGCCACACAAGGAGATGCTAAGAGCTGGCCTTGATGAGGAAAGGATGGGTTTTAAGGCGAGTCAAAGGGCAGACACTCGGAAGTTTCTGGAGAGGATTCGATAGCACCGTCAGCTGAAGGCCGGTGGAAACTGGAGACACCGCAAGAGGCGAGAATCTGAGCAAAGCCATAATCCTCGGAAGGTTTGAGGACTGGACGGATTAAAGCAAGTCTGAATCCCACTGTTCACTCTGCCTGTTGCATGTTCCCAGTGTGTTAAACCCAATGGCATCTATCCTTCATTGACATATGGTAGCTCAGATGGTGGCCAGCTCGCAGCAGATGCTACCTGTCACCGGTTTGTTTGACCTACTTGGGAGTAGAGTATTGCAAAATGGTGATCAGCTTTACACACACAGACTAGTTATTTTGATTTAATTGCCCTTCAGTTCCAGTTCTCCACCTCCCACCCCTCCCCATCCCATGTGCTGGGTGACCTTAAAGAGTGATAGAGATTACAGCACGGAAACAGACCCTTCAGTCCAACCCGTCCATGCTGACCCAGATATCCTAACCTAATCTAATCTCATCCCTTTTGTTAGCTCTTGGCCACTATCCCTCTAAACCTTTCCTATTTATATACCCATCCAGATGGCTTTTAAACTTTGTAATTGTACCAGCCTCCACCACTTCCTCTGGCAGCCCATTCCATACACTCTGCGTGAAAAAGTTAGATTAGATTCAATTCCCGATAGTATGGAAACAGGCCCTTCAGCCCAACAAGTCCACACCGACCCTCCTAGCAATTTCGCATGGCCAATTCACTGAACTGCTGATCTTTGGACTATGGAAGGAAACTGGAGCACCCGGAGGAAACCCACACAGACACAGGGAGAATGTGCAAACTGCACACAGACAGTCGCCCGAGGCTGGGACTGAACTCAGCTCCCTGGTGAGGGAGACAGCAGTGCTAACCACTGAGCCACATGCTGTCCCATAGGTCCCTTTTAAATCTTTTCCCCTCTCACATTAAACCCATGCCCTCTAGTTCTGAACTCCCCCACTCCAAGGAAAAGACCTTGTCTATTCACCCTATCCATGCCCTCCATGATTTTGTAAACCTCGATAACGCACAGTTCGATTCCAGCCTCGGGCGACTGTCTGTGTGGAGTTTGCACATTCTCCCCTCTGGGTGCTCCGGTTTCCTCCCACAATCCAAAGATGAGCAGGTCAGGGTGGATTGGCCGTGAGAAATGCAGGGATTGGGGTGGGTCTGGATGGGATGCTCTTCGGAGGGTTAATGTGGCCCCAACAGGCTGAATGACCTGCTTCCACTCTGGGGTTGGGAGTTGGGGAGGGGGGGTGGGGGGGGGCACGGAAATGAGGTGGGTTCAAATGTCAAGTTGGAATACTGCGTGCAAGTCTGGTCTCCTTCCTATCGGAAAGATGTTGTGAAACTTGAAAGGGTTCAGAAAAGATTTACAAGGATGTTGCCAGGGTTGGAGGATTTGAGCTACAGGGAGAGGCTGAACAGGCTGAGGCTGTTTTCCCTGGAGCGTCGGAGGCTGAGGAGTGACCTTATAGAGGTTTATAAAATCATGAGGGGCATGGATAGGGTAAATAGACCAGGTCTTTTCCCTGGAGTGGGGGAGTCCAGAACTAGAGGGCATAGGTTTAGGGTGAGAGGGGAAAGATATAAAAGAGACCTAAGGGGCAACTTTTTCACACAGAGGGTGGTACGTGTATGGAATGAGCTGCCAGAGGATGTGGTGGAGGCTGGTACAATTGCAATATTTAAGAGGCATTTGGATGGGTATATGAATAGGAAGGGTTTGGAGGGATATGGGCCGGGTGCTGGCAGGTGGGACTAGATTAGGTTGGGATATCTGGGTCAGCATGGACGGGTTGGACCGAAGGGTCTGTTTCCATGCTGTACATCTCTATGACTCTATGACTGTATGACCATGAGACCATGCTGGTGGTGGCTCAGTGGTTAGCACTGCTGCCTCACAGCTCCAGGGACCAGTGTTCAATTCCCATCTCGGGTCTGTTTCCATGCTGTACATTTCTATGACTCTAAGTTAAAAGGTAGGGAAGCAGGATTGTGCAATGACTATAAGGCAGAAGAAGGCTGTTCAGCCCATTGAGTCTGCTTTGCCACTGAAGTAATTGCTCGCAGAATCTCAGATCTGCTGAGGATTTCAAATACGAGAAAAGTGAAAACAGAGAACGATGCAACAAAACTGCAAGGATGTAGGGGTGGATCTTTTGGCTCTTGAAGTGTTTTTGATTTGATTTATTGTTGTCACATGTACCTAGGTACAGTGAAAAGCTTTATTCTGCGTGCAGTACAGGCAGACCATACCGTACAAAGATCACAAGATGATTGAACAGAGTGAGGAATACAATGTCATGGTTACAGAGAAGGTGTACAAAAAAAAAACAAAGTCAAAGATCGCACGACAGCAGGTTATAGTCCAACCAGTTTATTCGAAAACACTAGCTTTCGGAGCGCTGCTCCTTCACCAGGTACGAGCGAGAGAGGAAGACTATAGCCATAGAGTTTATAAGGAAAAGATCAAAGGCTCATATAACTCATGTAAATGAATTGAACATGCCTAAGGTGGCTGTTAAATCTTTAATCAGTTAGAATAGTGGTGCAGGTTTCAATTGATTAATATGCGAATCCCAGAATTTCTTTCCAGCCACTGCCCTGAGATAACTTGAAGTGTTATCAATATAACGGAGGTATTTTCGGTGTGCGGTCTTGTTTGGAGTTTGTCAGTGTCTTAATCTGGAGTCAAACTGGTAAAATCAAGATCAACATCAAATTTAAAGTTTGAGAGATCCACTCAACAGTCTGATAGTAGCAGGGAAGAGACTGTTCTTCAATCAGTTGGAACGTGTGTTTAAGCTTTTGTACCTTCTGCCTGATGGACGAGGTTGGAGGAGATTCTAACTGGGGCGGGAAGGGGCTAATGTGGTGTTGGGTTGCCTTTCCTGAGGCGGCATCTGAGGAGCAGGAGAATCGACGTTCTGGGCATAAGCCCTTCATCATGAAGCTTATGCCCGTAGCGTCGATTCTCCTGCTCCTCGGACGCTGCCTGACCTGCTGTGCTTTTCCAGCACCACTCTCTCGACTCTGATCGCCAGCTTCTGCAGTCCTCACTGTCTCCAGCCTTCCCAAGGCAGTGAGAAGTGTAGACAGAGTTAAAGGATGGAGGATCGGTTTGTGTGATGGACGATGGACTGGGCTGTGTTCACAACTCTCTGAAGTGTCAGCTGAGACCGAAAGCTGGAGTTGGCACAGTGGCTCAGTGGTTAGCACTGCTGCCTCACAGCACCAGGAAACCAGGTTCGATTCTAGCCTCGGGTGACTGTCTGTGAGAAGTTTGCACATTCTCTCTGTGTGGGTTTCCTCCGGGTGCTCCGGTTTCCACTCACAATCCAAAGATGTGCAGGTCAGGTGAATTGGCCATGCTAAATTGCCCGTAGTGTTTGGTGCATTAGTCAGAGGGAAATGGGTCTGGATGGGTTACTGTTCGGAGGGTCGGTTTGGACTGAAGGGCCTGTTTCCACACTGTAGGGAATATAATCTAATAATTGATATGATTTCTGAAGTGACCGATTTATGTCCTGTAATTTTTCTTGACTCACTCATACAGCTATGATATGTGTGGGTTAACTTGATTTGAAAATATAATGCACCAATTACAATTAGATTCACTCGATATAACCACTTAGCACAATAACACTAAGATAATAGAAACACTGAGCTTGCCTTAAACCACTGAAACATCCAATTGATTCATACTGTTTTAACCTGACGCCTACGCCCCTACATTCCCTCACAGAGAGACCAACATCAATCCCTCCCAAACACATACAAATCTTCAATCCTACACATTGCAAGTTGAAATATGCAATCAGTTCTCATATTTTATCACCACTTGTGTCAAACCCTTCTCATTGCAGAGGGTGGGCAATGTCTGAGGTAGTGGTGAAAGTGAGTAGAATTTCACCATTTAAGAAACATATAGACAGGTACATGGATTGGGTAGGGCTGGAGGGATATGGAGCAAACACAAGCAAATGGGACTGGACTGAACTGTGAAAACTGGCTGGCATGGACAAGTTGGGCTGAAGGGCCTGTTTCCATGCTGTAAAACTCTTCACTCACTATGACTCTATGTTTCTCAACCCCATTCCCCTGTGTTCTCCCCGTAACCCTTGACCTCTTTCGAATCAAGAACCTATCTCTGTCTGTCTTAAAGACACTCAATGACTTGGCCTTCTGTGGCAATAACACCCACAGATTCCCCACCCTCTGGCTGAAGAAGTTCCTGCTCCTCTCTGCTCTGAAGGGTCGCCCCCTTCCCTCTGAGGCTGTGCCCTCGGGTCCTAGTCTCTCCTGCTCATGGAAACACCTTCTTCACGTCAACTTTCTGCAGGCCTCTCGGTATCCTGTAAGCTTCAATCAGATCCCCCCTCATCCTTCGAAATTCCATTGAGTACAGACCCAGCATCCTCAACCGCTCCTCATAGGACAAGTCCTTTATCCCTGGGACCTTTCTGATAAACCTCCTCTGGACGCCCTCCAACATCAACCCAGCCTCCCTTCATCTTCCTCTGAACCGTGCTGGGCCTAGTGAATCACATAACTGGGGCTCTGGACAGATCTTTAGACAAAATAGGAAGGTTGGGGGGGTAGGGTTCAATTATAGGGGAAATTAGAAAGTGCAAATTAAAGGAGGAGGTAATAGTGCAGAGCTCAGGAGAGGTTATTAAAATCTCCAGCACAGACACAAATAGAACAGAGTGTATGGAAAGGGTTAGCAAACAAACTTCAAGCATACTGGACAAACGAATGACAATGAGAAGAGGGACGATTAATACAGGACTGAAGGGGTTAATATCTGAATGCACACAGTATAAGGAATAAGGTAATTGAGTGTGTGGCACAGATCACAATTGGCAGGTATGACGTGGTGGGCATCACGGAGACGTGGCTGCAAGGGCATCAGGATTGGGAGCAGAATATTTAAGGATATACATCCTATCGAAAACTTAGACAAGTGGGCAGAAGGGGTAGGGTTGCCTTATTAGTAAGAAATTAAATTAAATCAATAGTAAGAAACAAAATAGGGTCAGATAGTGGCTGCAAGGATGGTGTAGGAGGGAGGGCTTCAGATATTTGGACAATTGGACTGCATTCTGGGGAAGGTGGGACCTGTATAAACAGGACGGGTTGCACCTGAACCAGAAGGGCACCAATATCCTGGGGGGTAGGTTTGCTAGCACTCTTTGGGGGGGTTTAAACTAATTTGGCAGGGGGATGGGATCCGGACTTGTAGTCCAGCAAGTAAGCTAGCTGTGTGTCAGGATGTCCAAGACTGTAGGGAGGCTGTGGAGAAGGTAGCACTGACAGGGACTACTTGCGGACACAGAGATGGGCTCAAGTGCGTATACTTCAACGCAAGGAGTATCAGAAATAAGGTGGGTGAACTTAAGGCGTGGATCGGTACCTGGGACTACGATGTTGTGGCCATCACGGAAACATGGATAGATGAGGGACAGGAATGGCTGTTGGAGGTTCCTGGTTACAGATGTTTCAGTAAGATTAGGGAGGGTGGTAAAAAAGGAGAGGGGGTGGCATTGCTAATTAGAAATGGTATAACGGCTGCAGAAAGGAAGTTTGAGGGGGATCTGCCTCTGGAGGTAGTATGGGCTGAAGTCAGAAATAGGAAAGGTGCAGTCACCTTGTTGGGTGTTTACTATAGGCCCCCCAATAGCAGCAGAGATGTGGAGAAACAGATTGGGAAACAGATTTTGGAAAGGTGCAGAAGCCACAGGGTCGTAGTCATGGGCGACTTCAACTTCCCAAATATTGATTGGAAGCTCTTTAGATCAAGTAGATTGGATGGGGCGGTGTTTGTGAAGTGTGTCCAGGAAGCTTTTGTAACGCAGTATGTAGATTGTCCAACCAGAGGGGAGGCCATATTGGATTTGGTACTCGGTAATGAACCGGGACAAGTGGTGGGCTTGTTAGTGGGTGAACATTTTGGTGATGGTGACCACAATTCTGTGACTTTCACCTTGGTTATGGAGAGAGATAGGTGCGCACAACAAGGTAGATTTTACAATTGGGGGAAGGGAAATTACGATGCTGTAAGACAGGATTTGAGGAGCATACGTTGGGAGCATAGGCTGTCAGGGAAGGATGTGGTGGAAATGTGGAACTTTTTCAAGGAGCAGATACGACGTGTCCTTGATATGTATGTACCGATCAGGCAGGAAAGAAATGGTCGTGTGAGGGAGCCTTGGTTGACGAGGGAGGTTGAATGTCTAGTAAAGAGGAAGAAGGAGGCTTACATAAGGTTGAGGAAACAAGGTTCAGACAGAGCAGTGGAGGGATACAGGATAGCCAGAAGGGACCTGAAGAAAGGGATTAGGAGAGCTAAGAGAGGGCATGAAAAATCCTTGGCAGATAGGATCAAGGATAACCCCAAGGCATTCTATGCGTATGTGAGAAACCTGAGAATGACGAGAACGAGGGTAGGTCCGATCAAGGACAGTGGTGGGAGACTGTGTATTGAGTTGGAAGAGATAGGAGAGGTCTTGAACAAGTACTTCTCTTCAGTATTTATGAACGAGAGGGACCGTATTGTTGAAGAGGAGAGTGTGAAACGGACTGATAAGCTAGAAGAGATACCTGTTAGGAAGGAAGATGTGTTGGACATTTTGAACAACTTGAGGATAGACAAGTCCCCCGGGCCTGACGGGATATATCCTAGGATTATGTGGGAAGCAAGAGAGGAAATTGCAGTACCGTTGGCAATCATCTTCTCGTCTTCACTGGCAAAGGGGGTGGTACCAGGGGACTGGAGAGTAGCAAATGTTGTGCCCCTGTTCAAAAAAGGGAATAGGGATAACCCCGGGAATTACAGGCCAGTTAGTCTTACTTCTGTGGTAGGCAAAGTAATGGAAAGGGTACTGAGAGATAGGATTTACGAGTATCTGGAAAGATACTGCTTGATTAGGGACAGCCAGCACGGATTTGTGAAGGGTAGGTCTTGCCTTACAAGTCTTATTGAATTCTTCGAGGAGGTGACCAAGCATGTGGATGAGGGTAGAGCAGTGGATGTAGTGTACATGGATTTTAGTAAGGCATTTGATAAGATTCCCCATGGTAGGCTTATGCGGAAAGTCAGGAGGCATGGGATAGAGGGAAATTTGGCCAATTGGATAGAAAACTGGCTAACCGGTCGAAGTCAGAGAGTGGTGGTAGATGGTAAATATTCAGCATGGAGTCCAGTTACAAGTGGAGTTCCGCAGGGATCAGTTCTGGGTCCTCTGCTGTTTGTAATTTTTATTAATGACTTAGATGAGGGAGTCGAAGGGTGGGTCAGTAAATTTGCAGATGATACAAAGATAGGTGGAGTTGTGGACAGTGAGGAGGGCTGTTGTCGGCTACAGAGGGACTTAGATATGATGCAGAGCTGGGATGAGGAGTGGCAGATGGAGTTCAACCCTGCCAAGTGTGAGGTTGTCCATTTTGGAAGAACAAATAAGAATGTGGAATACAGGGTTAATGGTAGGGTTCTTGGTCAGGTGGAGGAACAGAGGGATCTTGGGGTCTATGTACATAGATCTTTGAAGGTTGCCACTCAGGTGGATAGAGTTTGTAAGAAGGCCTATGGAGTATTATCGTTCATTAGCAGAGGGATTGAATTCAAGAGTCGTGAAGTGATGTTGCAGCTGTACAGGACTTTGGTTAGGCCACAGTTGGAGTACTGTGTGCAGTTCTGGTCGCCTCACTTTAGGAAAGATGTGGAAGCTTTGGAGAGGGTGCAGAGAAGATTTACCAGGATGTTGCCTGGAATGGAGAGTAGGTCGTACGAGGATAGGTTGAGAGTTCTCGGCCTTTTCTCGTTGGAACGGCGAAGGATGAGGGGTGACTTGATAGAGGTTTATAAGATGATCAGAGGAATAGATAGAGTAGACAGTCAGAAACGTTTTCCCCGGGTACAACAGAGTGTTACAAGGGGACATAAATTTAAGGTGAAGGGTGGAAGGTATAGGGGAGATGTCACGGGTGGGTTCTTTACCCAGAGAGTGGTGGGGGCATGGAATGTGCTGCCCGTGGGAGTGGTAGAGTCAGAATCATTGGCGACCTTTAAGCGGCATTTGGATAGGTACATGGATGGGTGCTTAATCTAGGTTAGAAGTTCGGCACAACATCGTGGGCCGAAGGGCCTGTTCTGTGCTGTATTGTTCTATGTTCTATGTTCTATGTTCTATAGTGTAGAATCTGTTGTGGGTAGAATTGAGGAACCGCAAAGAGATAAATAGAGCCATAGTTGGAGTTACATACATGCCTCTAAATAGTAGTCAGGAGCTGGGGTGCAAGATACACCGGGAGATAGAAAAGATGTGTAGGAAAAGCAAAGTTACAATGATCATGGGGAATTTAATATGCAAGTGGACTGCAAGAAAAGTATCTTTTGGAATGTTTACGAGATGGCGTTTTGGAGCAGCTTGTGGTGGACCCCTCCAGGGAACAGGCAAAACTGGATTTAGTGTTGTGCAATGAGACTGATTGATTGAATTTACTCTGCATTTTGAAAGGGAAAAGAAAGAATCAGAGGTAATGATATTATAGCTGAATAAAGGCAACGATTGAGACACGAGGGAGGAGCAGGAAAGACAGTGGAACGGCAAAGGCAGGAGTTTCTGGGAGTAATTCAGGAGACACAGTAGGGATTCATCCCCAGGAAAACGAAGCATGATACTGGGAGGATGAGGGAACCACTGCTGACTAGGGAAGTTAGGGATAAAATAAAAGCAAATGAGAAAGTGGCAAAGGGCAGTGGGAAACCAGAGGATTGGGAAGCTTACAAAGACCAAAAGAGGGCATAAAAAAAGGAAGAAGATTAAACATGAGGGTAAGCTAGCCAGTAATATAAAGGAAGTCTGTAAGAGTATCTTTAGATATCTAAAGAGCAAAACAGAGGCAAAATGGACATTGGGATGCTGGAAATTGGCGCTGCAAAGTGGGGAGCAAGGAAATGGCTGAGGAACTGACGAATACCTTCGCGTCAGTCTTCACAGTGGAAGACATGAGTAATATCTCACAAATTCAAGACAGTGAGGGGCAAAGCTGAGTATGGTGATCATCACCAAGAGAAGGTGCTGGAAACAGCCTGAAGGTGGATAATCATCTGGACAAGATTGCCTTCACCCCAGAATTCTAAAGAAGATAGCTGAACAGACATTTTTCATGGAATCACTAGAATCAGGGAGGGTCCTAGAGGACTGGAAAATTGCTAATGTGACAAGTTCAAAAAGGGAGTAAAGGCAAAAAACGGAAAATTACAGACTGATTAGCCTAACTAACTCTGGTAGTGGGTAAGATCCTGGAATCCATTGTGAAGGATTTCTGAATACTTGGGAAGTGAATGGCAAAACAGGGCAACATCATCATTGTTTCATCAAGGGGAGGTCATGCCTGACAAATCTGCTCGAATCCTTTGAAGAAGTAACGAGCAGCTAGACCAAGGAGAGCCAATGGATGTTATCTACCTGGAGTCCAGATGGTCTTTGACAAGGTGCCGCACAGGAGACTACTGAGTAAGGTAAAGGCCCACAGTGTTAGAGGCAAGGTGCTCACATGGATAAAAACTTGGCTGTCTGACAGAAAGCAGAGAGTGGGGATAAAGGATCTTTCTCAGGATGGCAGCCGATGACAAGTGGTGTTCCACAAGTGTCAGAGTGGGACCATAACTTTTCACTTTGTACATTAACGAGCTAGATGAAGGAACTGAGGGCATTCTGACAAAGTTTGCAGACCCTACAAAGATAGGTAGAGTGACAGGTAGCATTGAGGAGGTGAGAAGGCTACAGAAGGATTTGGAGTTTAGGAGAGTTGGCAAAGAAGTGGCAGATGGAGTACAATGTGGGAAAATGTGAGGTCATGCACTGTGGTAGGAAGAATAGAGGCATGGACTATTTTCTAAATGGGGAGAAAATTCAGAAGTCTGAAATGCAAAGAGACTTGGGAGTTCTGGTCCAGATTTCTCTCAAGGTAACCTTGCAGGTTGAGTCAGTAGTTAGGAAGGCAAATGCAGTGATGGCATTTATTTTGAGAGGACTTGAATTATAAAAGCAGGGGTGTACTTCTGAGGCACTGGTGAGACCACATTTGGAGTATTGTGCGCAGTTTTGGGCCCCATATCTCAGGAAGGATGTACTGGCCCTGGAGCGTGCTCAGAGGAGGTTCATGAGAATGGTCCCAGGAATGAACAGCTTAACATATGAGGAACATTTGAGGACTCTGGGTCTATATTCAATGGAGTTTAGGAGGATGGAGGGGGATCTGATTGAAACACACGGAATACTGAATGGCCTGCACCGAGTGGATGTTGGGAAGATGTTTCTATTGGTAGGAGAGCCTCGGACCCGAGGGCACAACCTTAGAGTAAAAGGAAGACCTTTTAGAATGAAGATAAGGAGAAACTTCTTCAGCCAGAGAGTGGGGAATCTATGGAATTCATTGCCATAGAAGGTTGTGGAGGCCAGGTCACTGAATATGTTTAAAACTGAGATAGATAGGTTCTTGATTGTAAAGGGGATCAAGGGTTATGGGGAGAAAGTGGGAGAATGGGGTTGAGAAATAGAGCTGACTCGATGGGCTGAATGGCCTAATTTCTGCTCCTATATCTTATGGTCTTATGGGGCCCAAAACTGCTCGCAACATTCCAAACGTCATTGTTGGCTGACTATATTAAAGACCAGCAGAAACCGACAGAGGGGAATAAGCAGATCATTTAACAGTTTGGGTCGGGGAAGAATTTATATTCTCCAAGCTACACACGTACTGGCAAGGCATTGAGGGATATGGAGCATGTGCAGGTTAATGGGATTAGTGTAGAATAGCATCATGGTCGACACAGCCAAGGTGGGCCGAAGGGCCTGTTCCTGTGCTATTCTGTTCTTTGTTCTATGTCCTATTTCTGAACCAACATCCTGTGAGGGACTTTGTCAATAGCTTCTGCAGGACATTTGACTAAAATGACTTGTCCCACCTGCCAATCTTCCTTCCCATCTATCTGCTCCCCACTCCTCTCTGACCTATCACCTTTACCCCCAATCTCCATCCACATGTCAGCTACCTTCTCCCCAGCCCTAGCACCCTCCCATTTTTATGTTACTTTGCTGGATTGCATTTGTATTCTATTCTCCCTTTTCTTCCTTCCCAGCTTTTTGGCCTTCCTTTCCTTTTTTCCGAAAGAAAACTTCCATTCCACATAATTATTACTGTTTCTGGCTGGTTTATAAGCCTTTATTTTAAGTTTAAACAATCCTTCACTTCCTTTCTCAGTCATAGATTTTGCGTTTTTGTACCCTGAAGGAATGTGTACTTTCAGTAGACCGTGTAATAGTTCCTCCGTGACCTGCCGATTGCCTTGGTTCAGGGTAGCATTTTCAGCTTCTTGCTTAATCCAGCTCGGCGGACTGTGCCTTATACATTCAGAATGTCCCTCACTCGCTTCGGAATCAATGACCTCACTTCCAAAGCTAATGCAAAATTCCATCAAGGAAAATTGTGGAAACAGAGAGTGGGCATTTTCTAAATAAAAAGCAAATTACGGCGGAGGCTGGAATCTGAAACCAAAAGAGAAAATGCTGGAAAATCTCAGCAGGTCTGGCAGCATCTGTAAGGAGAGAAAAAGAGCTGACTTTTCGAGTCTAACTGACCCTTTGTCAAAGCTGGGGGGGCCCAGGTTCGATTCCAGCTTCAAGTGGACATTCTCTAGCTTGCTGGCTGAAACGTGTGGACTTCCAAAAGCATCAGTACTATGGCCTCAACGGTATCCCAGCTGTGTCAATGGCTTGGATGAAGGGACTGAAGATACGGGGTTGCTAAATTTGCCAAACACGCCAAAGCATGGGTGGCACGGTGGCTGAGTGGTTAGCGCTGCTGCCTCACAGCGCCAGGGACCCAGGTTCGAGTCCAGCCTCGGGTGACTCTCTGTGTGGAGTTTGCACATTCTCCCCCGTGTCTGTGTGGGGGTGCTCCGAATTCTTCCCACGCTCTAAAGATGACGTACTGTGTCCGGTTCTGGTTGCCCTGTTATACTAAGGACATTATCAAGCTGGAGAGGGTTTAGATTAGATTCCCTATGGTGTGGAAACAGGCCCTTTGGCCCAAAAAGTCCACATTCATCCTCTGAAGAGTCACCCACCCAGACCCATTTACCACTGACCAATTAACCTAACATTCAGGGTTAAAACTCACCCAACACCAGGTTATAGTCCAACAGGTTTATTTGGAAGCACTAGCTTTCAGAGTGCTGCTCCTTCATCAGGTAGCTGTGACCTGAGAACCACCTGATGAAGGAGCGCTAGCGCTTCCAAATAAACCTGTTGGTCTATAACCTGGTGTTGGGTGAGTTTTAACTTTGTCCACCCCAGTCCAACACCCCGGCTCCTCCAAATCATAACATGAGAGTCAATTTAACTTGGCCAATTCACTTAACCTGCACATCTTTGGACTATTCAGAAGAGATTTTTCCAGGTAGAGAAGGGTTGACTTATAAGGATAGGCTTGGACGTTTCTTCAGTGGGGTGTAGGAGGCTGAGAGGTGACCTGACAGAGGTTTAGTAAACAATGAGGGGTGTAGATAGAGTTGATGGTAGGTGTCTTTGCCCTAAGATGGGGAATTTCAAGATGAAGGGGCATATTTTTAAGGTGAGAGGTGACAGATTTAAAAAAAAGACATAAGAGGCAAATGTTTTACAAAGAGGATGGTTTGTGTCTGGAATGAACTTCCTGAGTAAGTGGTGGATACGGTACAATTACAACCTTTAAAAGACATTTGGATGGATACATGAATAGGAAAGGTTTGGGGGGAATATGGACCAGGAGCAGGGAGGTGGGACTAGCTTAGTTCAGGATTATGGTCAGCATGGACTGGTTAGGTTGAAGGGTCTGACTCTGTGCTGTGTGACTCTGTGTGTAGGCTCAGTAGATTGGCCACGCTAAATTGCCTCATAGTGTCCTAGGCGGGTTAACAATGGGAAATACAGAGTTATAGGGAGGTAGGTCTGGGTGGGATCCTCTTTGGAGGGTCAGTGCAGACTCAATAGGCTGAATGGCCTGCTTCCACATAGTAAGGATGATATGATTCAACAGGTAGGGAAGCAGATTGTGAGGTCAGTGTGGGAAGCTGTTATAAAGAGGTTTGCCAGATGGAGCATAATGTTGGAAAATGTGAACGTGTTCACTCTGGAATAGAAAAACAGCACCTTACTCAACCGGAGAGAGATTTCCGAACTCTGAGTTACAGAGGGATCTGGTGTTTAGGCACAGGAGTCACAAAACATTGTTCTGTTGGTCTAGCGCATTGTTAGGAAGACAAATGGAATCATACAGAACAGAAGCGATTCTTGGCCCATGAGTCTCCAACCCCCCCAAAATATCCACCTACCTACAGCTGTTCCACATGACCAGACTGGGGCCATAGCTCATGTTATAACCCCTCAGGGGCACAGGGAATGGAGTAGGAAGAACTGAATAGTGTAGCAGACTCGATCATAACACACCCCCCAGCTCCCCAACACACACATATACACACACACACACTCACACACTCACACACATACACTCTCACACTCTCACACACTCACACACTCACACACATACACTCTCACACTCTCACACACTCACACACTCACACACATACGCTCTCACACACACACACACTCACACTCTCACATACACACACTCACACACACACATACGCTCTCATACACAAACACACTCTCACATACACACACACACTCACACACACACACACACTCAAACACTCACACACACACATACACTCTCATACACTTACACAGATACACTCTCACATACACACACTTACATACACTCTCATACACACACTCACACACCTATACACTCTCATACACTCACACACACTCTCACATACACACACACTCACACACATACACTCTCATACACTCACACACTCTCACATAAACACTCACATACACACACATACACTCTCATATACTCACATACACACTCACACACACACTCTCACACACACACACTATCACATACACACACTCACATACACACACACTCACACACACACACCCTCACACACACACACACACACACACACTCATACACAGACACATAAACACACACACTCACACACTCGTTCACACACTCATACACATGCACACTCACACACACACACTCACACTCTCTCACACACTCACACACACTTACATTTACAGACACATAAACACACACACTCACGCATACACATGCTGACATACACACACACACACACACTCACACACTCTCGCACACACACTCACACCACACACTCATGCGCGCACACACACACATTCACACACAAGCACACTCTCACACACACACTCATACATGCTCGCACGCACACACACTCACATACACTAACACTCACACACGCATAGAGACACATATACACACACACACTCAAAGACTCACATACACACACTCTCTCATGCACACTCCCAGTCACATAAACGTGCAAACACTCACATACACTCACACTCTCTCTGACACACACACATAGATACATACACACACACATATACACACACACTCAGTATCTCTCTCTCACACACGCACATTCTCTCTCACATGCACACACACTCACTTACTCAGTCCACATGTACACACACTCTCACACATACACTCTCTCTCACAAACACACACTCATACACACAGACGTGCTCTCTCTCTCTCTCTCTCACACACACACACACACACTCATAGACACACATACATGCAAACAAACACAGAAACATGCACACAGACAAATGCAGAGACACACACAGAGACATATGTATAAACAGACACAGACACATACAGATGTGCTCACACAAACACAAGCAGACATACTCAGGCACAGATATACAAGCATATACAGGCAGAGAAACATGCACAGACAAACAGACACATCCGTGCACACAGACAACACATGCACAGACTCACTCACACACAAACATGCACACACAGAAAACACACAGACACAGACACACACACACACACACACACACACACACACAGTGACACATACAGACATACACAAAGATACACAGAAATACACACTCAGTGACACACACAGTGATGCACACATAGACACATACACACACACAGATACACAGTGACACACACAGACACATGCACACACACTCACAGACAGCCACGCAGTGACACCTGCACACAGACACTCTCACACACACAGGGACACTCTCTCACACACACAGGGACACACACAGAGACACTCTCACACACACAGGGACACTCTCTCACACACACAGGGACACACACACAGACACTCTCACACACACAGACACATACACACACACACACACACACACACACACAGATGTGTCTGCTGCCGTCCCCAATACTTCCCCTGTTATCACCAGTCCCTCACAAATGGAGGCGATCTCTGTGAAGTGATAACTCCATCAGACGGAGTCCCTTTGATGGTTCCCTTCAAACCCCACACCTGTCCCAGGGGAATGGAAAAGATGCCATGGCCCAGCACCGACATAAAGGTGGGCGTCCTGATCAACAGTCATCCCAGATCAGCATCCCTGAAAAATAAAACCCCATCCCTAGTGGTTGGCACCTTCCTGTTTCTGGGAGCTTGCTGAGCACAATATGCCTGTCACGCTTCCAACATTGTAGCAGAGTGACTACAATTCTCAGAGTCCACCACAGAAGGCCAGGGACGAGGAAGGGCATTTCAAAACAAGTCAAAATGTTGCGGCGTTCTGTTTGAATGTGTCTCCACATCTGTCTCTCACTCTCTAAGATACTGGGGCACCTCTGAAAAGCAGAGCATCATTACACATGTGAGAGCAATTAACGAGAAAGCTAAAGGTGAAATCATGCCAATGGCTTGACCTGGCAATGGGGACCTTAATGACTGTTCTGTCATTACTAAAGTAGATGTCACTCAGGAGAGTTACGCAGACAAGGTGGTAACCTGTGAAAGGCTGCTGAATAATTTGAACTTGTTATAAAACTTGCCAAAACGGGAGCGATTCAACAACCTCCCCATGATTGTCATATATTGCTGCATCTGCCCATCAATTGTCAGCAAAATCTGTTGCAGAAAATGAAAACAAAACCTCAAATTGCAAAAGGAGCTACGACAGTACGATCTCTCTGACAGTGTGATCTCTCTGACAGTGTGATCTCTCTGACAGTGTGATCCCCCGACAGTGTGATCTCTCTGCCTGTGTGATCTCTCTGACAGTGTGATCTCTCTGCCTGTGTGATCTCTCTGACAGTGTAATCTCTCTGACAGTGTGATCTCTCTGACAGTGTGATCCCCTTGACAGTGTGACCTCTCTGACAGTGTGATCTCTCTGACAGTGTGATCTCTCTGACAGTGTGATCTCTTGGACAGTGTGATCTCTCTGACAGCGTGATCTCTCTGACAGTGTGATCTCTCTGACAGTGTGACCTCTCTGACAGTGCAATCCTTTGGATTGTGTGATTGCCCCGACAGTGTGATCCCCTGACAGTGTGATCTCCCTGACAGTGCGATCTCTCTGACAGTGTGATCTCTCTGAAAGTGCGATCTCTCTGATAGTGTGATCTCTCTGAAAGTGCGATCTCTCTGACACTGTGATCTCTCTGACAGTGTGATCTCTCTGACTGTGTGATCCCCTGACAGTGTGATGTCTCTGATAGTGTGATCTCTCTGAAAGTGCGATCTCTCTGACCCTGTAACCCTCCTGACACTGTGATCCCTCTAACAGTGTGATCCCCCGACAGTGTGATCTCTCTGGCAGTGTGATCTGTCTGACAGTGTGATCCCCCTGACAGTGTGATCTCTCTGACTGTGTGATCTCGCTGACAGTGTGATCTCTCTGACAGCGTGATCCGTCGACAGTGTGATCTCTCCGACACTGTGATCTCTCTGACAGAGTGATCCCCCGACAATGTGATCTCTCTGAGAGTGTGATCTCTCTGACCGTGTCATCTCTCTGACTGTGTGATCTCCCTGACATTGTGATCCTTCTGACAGTGTGATCTCTCTGAAAGTGTGATCCCACTGATGGAGTGATCTCTCGGGCAGTGTGATCCACTGACAGTGTGATCTCTCTGACAGTGTGATCCACCTGACAGTGTGATCTCTCTGAGACTGTGATCCCCCGATAGTGTGTTCTCTCTGACAGTGTGGTCCCACTGACAGTGTGATCCCCCGACAGTGTGATCTCTCTGACAATGTGATCTCTCTGACAGTGTGATCCACTGACAGTGTGATCTCTCTGACACTGTGACCCTCCTGACAGTGTGATCTCGCTGACAGTGTGATCCCCCGACAGTGTGATCTCTCTGACAGTGTGATCTCTTGGACAGTGTGATCTCTTTGACAATGTGATTTCTCTGACAGTGTGATCTCCCTTACAGTGTGATCTCTCTGACAGTGTGATCTCTTGGACACTGTGATCTCTCTGACAGTGTGATCTCTCTGACAGTGTGATCTCTCTGACTGTGTGATCCCCTGACAGTGTGATGTCTCTTAGAGTGTGATCTCTCTGAAAGTGCGATCTCTCTGACACTGTAACCCTCCTGACACTGTGATCCCTCTAACAGTGTGATCCCCCGACAGTGTGATCTCTCTGGCAGTGTGATCTGTCTGACAGTGTGATCCCCCTGACAGTGTGATCTCTCTGACTGTGTGATCTCTCTGACAGTGTGATCTCACTGACAGTGTGATCTCGCTGACAGTGTGATCAGTCGACAGTGTGATCTCTCTGACTGTGTGATCCGTCGACAGTGTGATCTCTCTGACAGTGTGATCTCTCTGACACTGTGATCCCCCTGACAGTGTGATCTCTCAGACTGTGTGATCTCTCTGACTGTGTGATCTCCCTGACAGTGTGATCTCTCTGACTGTGTGATCTCTCTGACAGTGTGATCTCACTGACAGTGTGATCTCGCTGACAGTGTGATCTCGCTGACAGTGTGATCAGTCGACAGTGTGATCTCTCTGACTGTGTGATCTCTCTGACAGTGTGATCTCACTGACAGTGTGATCTCGCTGACAGTGTGATCAGTCGACAGTGTGATCTCTCTGACAGTGTGATCCGTCGACAGTGTGATCTCTCTGACTGTGTGATCTCTCTGACAGTGTGATCCCTCTAACAGTGTGATCCCCGACAGTGTGATCTCCCTCACAGTGTGATCTCTCAGACACTGTGATCCCTCTGACAGTGTGATCTCTCTGACACTGTGATCTCTCAGACACTGTGATCCCTCTGACAGTGTGATCTCTCTGACACTGTGATCTCTCAGACACTGTGATCCCTCTGACAGTGTGATCCGCCGACAGTGTGATCTGTCTGACAGTGTGATCCCACTGACAGTGTGATCTCTCTGACAGTGTTATCAGTCGACAGTGTGATCTCTCTGACACTGTGATCCCTCTGACAGTGTGATCCCTCTGACAGTGTGATCTCTCTGACAGTGTGATCCCTCTGACAGTGTGATCCCTCTGACAGTGTGATCTCTCTGACAGTGTGATATCCCTGACAGTGTGATCTCTCAGACACTGTGATCCCTCTGACATTGTGATCTGTCTGACAATGTAATCCCTCTGACAATGTGATCTCTCTGACAGTGCGATCTCCCTGACAGTGTGATCTCTCTGACAGTGTGATCCCCCGACAGTGTGATCCACCTGACAGTGTGATCTCTCTGAGACTGTGATCCTCCGACAGTGTGATCTCGCTGACAGTGTGATCCGTTGACAGTGTGATCTCTCCGACACTGTGATCTCTCTGACAGAGTGATCCCCCGACATTGTGATCTCTCTGACAGTGTGATCTCTCTGACAGTGTGATCTCCGTGACAGTGTGATCTCTCTGACAGTGTGATCCCCCTGACGTTGTGATCCCTCTGACAGTGTGATCTCTCTGAAAGTGTGAGCCCACTGACAGTGTGATCTCTCTGACTGTGTGATCTCCCTGACAGTGTAATCTCGCTGACAGTGTGATCTCTCTGACAGCGTGATCCGTCGACAGTGTGATCCACCTGACAGTGTGATCTCTCTGAGACTGTGATCCTCCGACAGTGTGATCTCGCTGACAGTGTGATCCGTTGACAGTGTGATCTCTCCGACACTGTGATCTCTCTGACAGAGTGATCCCCCGACAATGTGATCTCTCTGAGAGTGTGATCTCTCTGACCGTGTCATCTCTCTGACTGTGTGATCTCCCTGACATTGTGATCCCTCTGACAGTGTGATCTCTCTGAAAGTGTGATCCCACTGATGGAGTGATCTCTCGGGCAGTGTGATCCACTGACAGTGTGATCTCTCTGACAGTGTGATCCACCTGACAGTGTGATCTCTCTGAGACTGTGATCCCCCGATAGTGTGTTCTCTCTGACAGTGTGGTCCCACTGACAGTGTGATCCCCCGACAGTGTGATCTCTCTGACAATGTGATCTCTCTGACAGTGTGATCCACTGACAGTGTGATCTCTCTGACACTGTGACCCTCCTGACAGTGTGATCTCGCTGACAGTGTGATCCCCCGACAGTGTGATCTCTCCGACAGTGTGATCTCTCTGACAGTGTGATCTCCCTGACAGTGTAATCTCGCTGACAGTGTGATCCCCGACAGTGTGATCTCTCTGACAGTGTGATCCCTCTGACAGTGTGATCTGACAGTGTAATCTCGCTGACAGTGCGATCCCCCGACAGTGTGATCTCTCTGACAGTGTAATCTCGCTGACAGTGTGATCCCCCGACAGTATGATCTCTCTGACTGTGTGATCACGCTGACAGTGCGATCCCCGTGACATTGTGATCCCCCTGACAGTGTGATCCACCTGACAGTGTGATCTCTCTGAGATTGTGATCCCCCGATAGTGTGATCTCTCTGACAGTGTGATCCCTCTGGCAGTTTGATCCTCCGACAGTTTGATCTCGCTGACAGTGTGATCCATCGACAGTGTGATCTCTCTGACACTGTGAATTCTCTGACAGAGTGATCCCCCAACAGTGTGATCTCTCTGACAGTGTGATCCCCCGACAGTGTGATCTCTCTGACTGTGTGATCTCTCTGACAGTGTAATCTCACTGACAGTGTGATTTCCCTGACAGTGTGATCTCTCTGACAGTGTGATCTGACAGTGTGATCTCTCTGACTGTGTAATCCCCTGACAGTGTGATGTCTCTGACAGTGTGTTCTCTCAGACACTGTGATCCCTCTGACAGTGTGATCTCTCTGACACTGTGATCCCTCTAACAGTGTGATCCCCCGACAGTGTGATCTGTCTGACACTGTGATCCCCCGACAGTGTGATCTCCCTGACAGTGTGATCCACTGACAGTGTGATCTCTCTGACAGTGTGACGCCACTGACAGTGTGATCTCTCCGACACTGTGATCCCTCTGACAGTGTGATCTCTCTGACAGTGCGATCTCCCTGACAGTGTGATCTCTCTGACAGTGTGATCCCCCGACAGTGTGATCCGCCTGACAGTGTGATCTCTTTGAGACTGTGATCCCCTGACAGTGTGATCTCCCTGACAGTGTGATCTCTCTGACTGTGTGATCTCCCTGACACTGTGATCACTCTAACAGTGTGATCCCCGACAGTGTGATCCCCCTGACAATGTGATCCCCCTGACAGTGTGATCCCTCTGACAGTGTGATCTCTCTGACAGTGTGATATCTCTGACAGTGTGATCTCAGTGACAGTGTGATCCCTCTGACAGTGTGATCTCTCTGACAGTGTGATCTCTCTGACAGTGTGATCTCTCTGACAGTGTGATCTCAGTGACAGTGTGATCCCTCTGACAGTGTGATCTATCTGAAAGTGTGATCCCTCTAACAGTGTGATCCCCGACAGTGTGATCTGTCTGACAGTGTGATCTCTCTGACAGTGTGATCTCTCTGACTGTGTGATCTCTCTGACAGTGTGATCTCTCTGACAGTGTGATCTCAGTGACAGTGTGATCCCTCTGACAGTGTGATCTATCTCAAAGTGTGATCCCTCTGATAGTGTGATCTCTCTGAAAGTGTGATCTCCCTGACAGTGTGATCCCCCGACAGTGTGATCTCTCTGACAATGTGATCCCCCGACAGTGTGATCTCCCTGACAGTGTGATCTCTCTGACAGTGTGATCCACCTGACAGAGTGATCTCTCTGACACTGTGATCCCTCTAACAGTGTGGTCCCACTGACAGTGTGATCCCTTTAACAGTGTGATCTCTCTGACAGTGTGATCCCCCGACAGTGTGATCCCCCGACAGTGTGATCTCCCTGACAGTGTGATCTCCCTGACAGTGTGATCTCTCTGACAGTGTGATCCCCTGACACTGTGATCTCTCTGACTGTGTGATACCCTGACAGTGTGATCTCTTGGACAGTGTGATCTCTCAGACACTGTGATCCCCTGACACTGTGATCTCTCTGACAGTGTGATCCCTCTAACAGTGTGATCCCCCGACAGTGTGATCTGTCTGACAGTGTGATCCCCCTGACAGTGTGATCTCTCTGACAGTGTGATCAGTCGACAGTGTGATCTCTCTGACAGTGTGATCTCTCTGACACCGTGATCCCCCTGACAGTGTGATCTCTCTGACTGTGTGATCCCCCGACAGTGTGATCTCTCTGACAGTGTGATCTCTCTGACAGTGTGATCTCCCTGACAGTGTGATCTCTCTGACAGTGCGATCTCTCAGACAGTGTGATCTCCCTGACAGTGTGATCTCTCAGACAGTGTGATCCCCGACAGTGTGATCTCCCTGACAGTGTGATCTCTCTGACAGTGTGATCTCTCTGACAGTGTGATCCACCTGACAGAGTGATCTCTCTGACGCTGTGATCCCTCTAACAGTGTGATCCCCCGACAGTGTGATCACTCGACAGTGTGATCTCTCTGACAGTGTGATCCCCTGACAGTGTGATCTCTCTGACAGTGTGATCTCTCTGACACTGTGATCCCCCTGACAGTGTGATCTCTCTGACTGTGTGATCTCTCTGACTGTGTGATCCCCCGACAGTGTGATCCACCTGACAGTGTGATCTCTCTGACAGTGTGATTCCCCGATAGTGTGATCTCCCTGACAGTGTGATCTCTCTGACAGTGCGATCCCCCTGACGTTGTGATCCCTCTGACAGTGTGATCTCTCTGAAAGTGTGATCCCACTGACAGTGTGATCTCTCGGACAGTGTGATCCACTGACAGTGTGATCTCCCTGACAGTGTGATCCACTGACAGTGTGATCTCTCTGACACCGTGACCCTCCTGACAGTGTGATCTCTCTGACAGTGTGATCCGTTGACAGTGTGATCTCTCCGACACTGTGATCTCTCTGACAGAGTGATCCCCCGACAATGTGATCTCTCTGACAGTGTGATCTCTCTGATAGTGTGATCTCCCTGACGTTGTGATCCCTCTGACAGTGTGATCTCTCTGAAAGTGTGATCCCACTGACGGAGTGATCTCTCGGACAGTGTGATCCACTGACAGTGTGATCTCTCTGACACTGTGACCCTCCTGACAGTGTGATCTCTCTGACAGTGTGATCCACCTGACAGTGTGATCTCTCTGAGACTGTGATCCCCCGATAGTGTGTTCTCTCTGATTGTGTGCTCCCTCTAGCACTGTGATCCCCCGACAGTGTGATATCACTGACAGTGTGATCCCTCTGACAGTGAGATCTCTCTGACAGTGTGATCTCAGTGACAGTGTGATCCCTCTGACAGTGAGATCTCTCTGAAAGTGTGATCTCTCTGACAGTGTGATCCCCGACAGTGTGATCTCTCCGACAGTGTGATCCCCCGACAGTGTGATCTCTCCGACTGTGTGATCCCCCGACAGTGTGATCTCTCTGACAGTGTAATCTCGCTGACAGTGTGATCCCCCGACAGTGTGATGTCTCGGACAGTGTGATCCACTGACAGTGTGATCTCTCTGACACTGTGACCCTCCTGACAGTGCGATCTCTCTGACAGTGTGATCCACCTGACAGTGTGATCTCTCTGAGGCTGTGATCCCCCAATAGTGTGATCTCTCTGACAGTGTGATTCCTCTGGCAGTGTCATCCCCTAACAGTGTGATATCACTGACAGTGTGGTCCCACTGACAGTGTGATCCCTCTGACAGTGTGATATCTCTGACAGTGTGATCTCTCTGACACTGTGATCCCTCTAACAGTGTGATCCCCCGACAGTGTGATCTCTCTGACACTGTGATCCCCCTGACAGTGTGATCTGTCTGACTGTGTGATCTCTCTGACAGTGTGATCCCCCTGACAGTGTGATCTCTCTGACAGTGTGATCCCCCTGACAGTGTGATCTCTCTGACAGTGTGATCCCCCGACAGTGTGATCTCCCTAACAGTGTGATCTCTCTGACACTGTGATCCCTATGACACTGTGATCCCTCTGACAGTGTGATCCCCCGATAGTGTGATCTCTCTGACAGTGTGATCTCTCTGACAGTGTGATCTGACAGTGTGATCTCTCTGACTGTGTGATCCAACTGACGTTGTGATCCCTCTGACTGTGTGATCTCTCTGACAGTGTGATCCCACTGACAGTGTGATCTCTCTGACACTGTGACCCTCCTGACAGTGTGATCTCTCTGACAGTGTGATCTCTCTGACTGTGTGATCTCCCTGACAGTGTGATCTCTCTGGCAGTTTGATCTCTCTGACTGTGTGATCCCCCGACAGTGTGATCCCTCTGACAGTGTGATCCACCTGACAGTGTGATCCCTCTGAGACTGTGATTCCCCGATAGTGTGATCTCCCTGACACTGTGATCCCACTGACAGTGTGATCCCTCTGACAGTGTGATCCCCCGACAGTGTGATCTCGCTGACAGTGTGATCCGTTGACAGTGTGATCTCTCCGACACTGTGACCTCTCTGACAGAGTGATTACCCGACAGTGTGATCTCCCTGACAGTGTGATCTCTCTGACTGTATGATCTCCCTGACAGTGTGATCTCGCTGACAGTGCGATCCGTCGACAGTGTGATCTCCCTGACAGTGTGATCTCTCTGAAAGTGTGATCCCACTGACAGTGTGATCTCTCAGACAGTGTGATCCACTGACAGTGTGATCTCTCTGACTCTGTGACCCTCCTGACATTGTGATCTCTCTGACAGTCTGATCCGTCGACAGTGTGATCTCTCCGACACTGTGATCTCTCTGACAGAGTGATCCCCCGACAATGTGATCTCTCTGACAGTGTGATCTCTCTGACAGTGTGATCTCTCTGAAAGTGTGATCCCACTGACGGAGTGATCTCTCGGACAGTGTGACCCTCCTGACAGTGTGATCTCTCTGAGACTGTGATCCCCCGAAAGTGTGTTCTCTCTGATTGTGTGCTCCCTATAGCAGTGTGATCCCCCGACAGTGTGATCTCTCTGACAGTGTGGTCCCACTGACAGTGTGATCCCTCTGACAGTGTGATCTCCCGACAGTGTGATCTCCCTGACAGTGTGATCCCTCTGACACTGTGATCCCCCGACAGTGTGATCTCCCTGACAGTTTGATCTCTCTGACTGTGTGATCTCCCTGACAGTGTGATCCACCTGACAGTGTGATCTCTCTGAGACTGTGATCCCCCGACAGTGTGATCTCGCTGACAGTGTGATCTGTCTGACTGTGTGATCTCTCTGACAGTGTGATCCCTCTGACGGTGTGGTCTCTCTGACAGTGTGATCCCTCTCACAGTGTGATCTCTCTGAAAGTGCGATCTCTCTGACACTGTAACCCTCCTGACAGTGTGATCCACCTGACAGTGTGATCTCTCTGACAGTGT
Organism: Chiloscyllium punctatum; assembly: GCF_047496795.1. Lineage (NCBI taxonomy): Eukaryota > Metazoa > Chordata > Chondrichthyes > Orectolobiformes > Hemiscylliidae > Chiloscyllium > Chiloscyllium punctatum. The sequence continues at coordinate 120,320,060 of NC_092746.1, read as the reverse complement.
GATCCCCCTGACAGTGTGATCTCTCTGACAGTGTGACGCCACTGACCTTGTGATCTCGCTGACAGTGTGATCAGTCGACAGTGTGATCTCTCTGACAGTGTGATCTCTCTGACACTGTGATCCCCCTGACAGTGTGATCTCTCTGACTGTGTGATCCCCCGACAGTGTGATCTCTCTGACAGTGTGATCTCTCTGACAGTGTGATCTCTCTGACTGTGTGATCTCTCTGACAGTATGATCCCCCTGACAGTGTGATCTCTCTGACAGTGTGACCCCACTGACAGTGTGATCTCTCCAACACTGTGATCCCTCTGACAGTGTGATCTCTCTGACAGTGCGATCTCCCTGACAGTGTGATCTCTCTGACAGTGTGATCCCCTGACAGTGTGATCTCCCTGACAGTGTGATCCCCCGATAGTGTGATCTCCCTGACAGTGTAATCTCTCTGACAGTGTGACCCCCGACAGTTTTATCCGCCTGACAGTGCGATCTCTTTGAGACTGTGATCCCTCTGACAGTGTGATCCCCCGATAGTGTGATCTCTCTGACAGTGTGATCTCTCTGACAGTGTGATCTGACAGTGTGATCTCTCTGACTGTGTGATCCAACTGACGTTGTGATCCCTCTGACTGTGTGATCTCTCTGACAGTGTGATCCCACTGACAGTGTGATCTCTCTGACACTGTGACCCTCCTGACAGTGTGATCTCTCTGACAGTGTGATCTCTCTGACTGTGTGATCTCCCTGACAGTGTGATCTCTCTGGCAGTTTGATCTCTCTGACTGTGTGATCCCCCGACAGTGTGATCCCTCTGACAGTGTGATCCACCTGACAGTGTGATCCCTCTGAGACTGTGATTCCCCGATAGTGTGATCTCCCTGACACTGTGATCCCACTGACAGTGTGATCCCTCTGACAGTGTGATCCCCCGACAGTGTGATCTCGCTGACAGTGTGATCCGTTGACAGTGTGATCTCTCCGACACTGTGACCTCTCTGACAGAGTGATTACCCGACAGTGTGATCTCCCTGACAGTGTGATCTCTCTGACTGTATGATCTCCCTGACAGTGTGATCTCTCTGAAAGTGTGATCCCACTGACAGTGTGATCTCTCAGACAGTGTGATCCACTGACAGTGTGATCTCTCTGACTCTGTGACCCTCCTGACATTGTGATCTCTCTGACAGTCTGATCCGTCGACAGTGTGATCTCTCCGACACTGTGATCTCTCTGACAGAGTGATCCCCCGACAATGTGATCTCTCTGACAGTGTGATCTCTCTGACAGTGTGATCTCTCTGAAAGTGTGATCCCACTGACGGAGTGATCTCTCGGACAGTGTGATCCACTGACAGTGTGGTCTCTCTGACACTGTGACCCTCCTGACAGTGTGATCTCTCTGAGACTGTGATCCCCCGAAAGTGTGTTCTCTCTGATTGTGTGCTCCCTATAGCAGTGTGATCCCCCGACAGTGTGATCTCTCTGACAGTGTGGTCCCACTGACAGTGTGATCCCTCTGACAGTGTGATCTCCCGACAGTGTGATCTCCCTGACAGTGTGATCCCTCTGACACTGTGATCCCCCGACAGTGTGATCTCCCTGACAGTGTGATCCACCTGACAGTGTGATCTCTCTGAGACTGTGATCCCCCGACAGTGTGATCTCGCTGACAGTGTGATCCGTTGACAGTGTGAACTCTCTGACAGAGTGATCCCCCGACAGTGTGATCTCTCTGACAGTGTGATCTCCCTGACAGTGTGATCTCTCTGACAGAGTGATCCCCCGACAGTGTGATCTCTCCGACAGTGTGATCTCCCTGACAGTGTGATCTCCCTGACAGTGTGATCTCTCCGACAGTGTGATCTGTCTGACTGTGTGATCTCTCTGACAGTGTGATCCCTCTGACGGTGTGGTCTCTCTGACAGTGTGATCCCTCTCACAGTGTGATCTCTCTGAAAGTGCGATCTCTCTGACACTGTAACCCTCCTGACAGTGTGATCCACCTGACAGTGTGATCTCTCTGACAGTGTGATCCCCCTGACAGTGTGATCTCTCTGACAGTGTGATCCCCCTGACAGTGTGATCTCTCTGACAGTGTGACGCCACTGACCTTGTGATCTCGCTGACAGTGTGATCAGTCGACAGTGTGATCTCTCTGACAGTGTGATCTCTCTGACACTGTGATCCCCCTGACAGTGTGATCTCTCTGACTGTGTGATCCCCCGACAGTGTGATCTCTCTGACAGTGTGATCTCTCTGACAGTGTGATCTCTCTGACTGTGTGATCTCTCTGACAGTATGATCCCCCTGACAGTGTGATCTCTCTGACAGTGTGACCCCACTGACAGTGTGATCTCTCCAACACTGTGATCCCTCTGACAGTGTGATCTCTCTGACAGTGCGATCTCCCTGACAGTGTGATCTCTCTGACAGTGTGATCCCCTGACAGTGTGATCTCCCTGACAGTGTGATCCCCCGATAGTGTGATCTCCCTGACAGTGTAATCTCTCTGACAGTGTGACCCCCGACAGTTTTATCCGCCTGACAGTGCGATCTCTTTGAGACTGTGATCCCCCGACAGTGTGATCTTCCTGACTGTGTGATCTCTCTGACAGTGTCATCTGACAGTGTGATCTCTCTGACTGTGTGATCCCTCTGACAGTGTGATCTCTCTGAAAGTGTGATCCCACTGATGGAGTGATCTCTCGGGCAGTGTGATCCACTGACAGTGTGATCTCTCTGAGACTGTGATCCCCCGATAGTGTGTTCTCTCTGACAGTGTGATCTCTCTGACAGTGTGATCCACTGACAGTGTGATCTCTCTGACACTGTGATCTCTCTTACAGTGTGATCTCCCTGACAGTGTGATCTGACAGTGTGATCTCTCTGACAGTGTGATCTCCCTGACAGTGTAATCTCGCTGACAGTGTGATCCCCCGACAGTGTGATCTCTCTGACAGTGTGATCCCCCAGACAGTGTGATCTCTCTGACTGTGTGATCTCTCTACAGTGTGATCCCCCGACAGTGTGATCTCCCTAACAGTGTGATCTCTCTGACACTGTGATCCCTATGACACTGTGATCCCTCTGACAGTGTGATCCCCCGATAGTGTGATCTCTCTGACAGTGTGATCTCTCTGACAGTGTGATCTGACAGTGTGATCTCTCTGACTGTGTGATCCAACTGACGTTGTGCTCCCTCTGACTGTGTGATCTCTCTGACAGTGTGATCCCACTGACAGTGTGATCTCTCTGACACTGTGACCCTCCTGACAGTGTGATCTCTCTGACAGTGTGATCTCTCTGACTGTGTGATCTCCCTGACAGTGTGATCTCTCTGGCAGTTTGATCTCTCTGACTGTGTGATCCCCCGACAGTGTGATCCCTCTGACAGTGTGATCCACCTGACAGTGTGATCCCTCTGAGACTGTGATTCCCCGATAGTGTGATCTCCCTGACACTGTGATCCCACTGACAGTGTGATCCCTCTGACAGTGTGATCCCCCGACAGTGTGATCTCGCTGACAGTGTGATCCGTTGACAGTGTGATCTCTCCGACACTGTGATCTCTCTGACAGAGTGATTACCCGACAGTGTGATCTCCCTGACAGTGTGATCTCCCTGACAGTGTGATCTCTCTGAAAGTGTGATCCCACTGACAGTGTGATCTCTCAGACAGTGTGATCCACTGACAGTGTGATCTCTCTGACTCTGTGACCCTCCTGACATTGTGATCTCTCTGACAGTCTGATCCGTCGACAGTGTGATCTCTCCGACACTGTGATCTCTCTGACAGAGTGATCCCCCGACAATGTGATCTCTCTGACAGTGTGATCTCTCTGACAGTGTGATCTCTCTGAAAGTGTGATCCCACTGACGGAGTGATCTCTCGGACAGTGTGATCCACTGACAGTGTGGTCTCTCTGACACTGTGACCCTCCTGACAGTGTGATCTCTCTGACAGTGTGATCCACCTGACAGTGTGATCTCTCTGAGACTGTGATCCCCCGAAAGTGTGTTCTCTCTGATTGTGTGCTCCCTATAGCAGTGTGATCCCCCGACAGTGTGATCTCTCTGACAGTGTGGTCCCACTGACAGTGTGATCCCTCTGACAGTGTGATCTCCCGACAGTGTGATCTCCCTGACAGTGTGATCCCTCTGACACTGTGATCCCCCGACAGTGTGATCTCCCTGACAGTTTGATCTCTCTGACTGTGTGATCTCCCTGACAGTGTGATCCACCTGACAGTGTGATCTCTCTGAGACTGTGATCCCCCGACAGTGTGATCTCGCTGACAGTGTGATCCGTTGACAGTGTGATCTCTCTGACAGAGTGATCCCCCGACAGTGTGATCTCTCTGACAGTGTGATCTCCCTGACAGTGTGATCTCTCTGACAGAGTGATCCCCCGACAGTGTGATCTCTCCGACACTGTGATCCCCCGACAGTGTGATCTCCCTGACAGTGTGATCTCTCTGACAGTGTGATCTCTCCGACAGTGTGATCTGTCTGACTGTGTGATCTCTCTGACAGTGTGATCCCTCTGACGGTGTGGTCTCTCTGACAGTGTGATCCCTCTCACAGTGTGATCTCTCTGAAAGTGCGATCTCTCTGACACTGTAACCCTCCTGACAGTGTGATCCACCTGACAGTGTGATCTCTCTGACAGTGTGATCCCCCTGACAGTGTGATCTCTCTGAGAGTGTGACGCCACTGACCTTGTGATCTCGCTGACAGTGTGATCAGTCGACAGTGTGATCTCTCTGACAGTGTGATCTCTCTGACACTGTGATCCCCCTGACAGTGTGATCTCTCTGACTGTGTGATCCCCCGACAGTGTGATCTCTCTGACAGTGTGATCTCTCTGACAGTGTGATCTCTCTGACTGTGTGATCTCTCTGACAGTGTGATCCCCCTGACAGTGTGATCTCTCTGACAGTGTGACCCCACTGACAGTGTGATCTCTCCAACACTGTGATCCCTCTGACAGTGTGATCTCTCTGACAGTGCGATCTCCCTGACAGTGTGATCTCTCTGACAGTGTGATCCCCCGATAGTGTGATCTCCCTGACAGTGTAATCTCTCTGACAGTGTGACCCCCGACAGTTTTATCCGCCTGACAGTGCGATCTCTTTGAGACTGTGATCCCCCGACAGTGTGATCTTCCTGACTGTGTGATCTCTCTGACGGTGTCATCTGACAGTGTGATCTCTCTGACTGTGTGATCCCTCTGACAGTGTGATCTCTCTGAAAGTGTGATCCCACTGATGGAGTGATCTCTCGGGCAGTGTGATCCACTGACAGTGTGGTCTCTCTGAGACTGTGATCCCCCGATAGTGTGTTCTCTCTGACAGTGTGATCTCTCTGACAGTGTGATCCACTGACAGTGTGATCTCTCTGACACTGTGATCTCTCTTACAGTGTGATCTCCCTGACAGTGTGATCTGACAGTGTGATCTCTCTGACAGTGTGATCTCCCTGACAGTGTAATCTCGCTGACAGTGTGATCCCCCGACAGTGTGATCTCTCTGACAGTGTGATCCCCCAGACAGTGTGATCTCTCTGACTGTGTGATCTCTCTACAGTGTGATCCCCCGACAGTGTGATCTCCCTAACAGTGTGATCTCTCTGACACTGTGATCCCTATGACACTGTGATCCCTCTGACAGTGTGATCCCCCGATAGTGTGATCTCTCTGACAGTGTGATCTCTCTGACAGTGTGATCTGACAGTGTGATCTCTCTGACTGTGTGATCCAACTGACGTTGTGCTCCCTCTGACTGTGTGATCTCTCTGACAGTGTGATCCCACTGACAGTGTGATCTCTCTGACACTGTGACCCTCCTGACAGTGTGATCTCTCTGACAGTGTGATCTCTCTGACTGTGTGATCTCCCTGACAGTGTGATCTCTCTGGCAGTTTGATCTCTCTGACTGTGTGATCCCCCGACAGTGTGATCCCTCTGACAGTGTGATCCACCTGACAGTGTGATCCCTCTGAGACTGTGATTCCCCGATAGTGTGATCTCCCTGACACTGTGATCCCACTGACAGTGTGATCCCTCTGACAGTGTGATCCCCCGACAGTGTGATCTCGCTGACAGTGTGATCCGTTGACAGTGTGATCTCTCCGACACTGTGATCTCTCTGACAGAGTGATTACCCGACAGTGTGATCTCCCTGACAGTGTGATCTCCCTGACAGTGTGATCTCTCTGAAAGTGTGATCCCACTGACAGTGTGATCTCTCAGACAGTGTGATCCACTGACAGTGTGATCTCTCTGACTCTGTGACCCTCCTGACATTGTGATCTCTCTGACAGTCTGATCCGTCGACAGTGTGATCTCTCCGACACTGTGATCTCTCTGACAGAGTGATCCCCCGACAATGTGATCTCTCTGACAGTGTGATCTCTCTGACAGTGTGATCTCTCTGAAAGTGTGATCCCACTGACGGAGTGATCTCTCGGACAGTGTGATCCACTGACAGTGTGGTCTCTCTGACACTGTGACCCTCCTGACAGTGTGATCTCTCTGACAGTGTGATCCACCTGACAGTGTGATCTCTCTGAGACTGTGATCCCCCGAAAGTGTGTTCTCTCTGATTGTGTGCTCCCTATAGCAGTGTGATCCCCCGACAGTGTGATCTCTCTGACAGTGTGGTCCCACTGACAGTGTGATCCCTCTGACAGTGTGATCTCCCGACAGTGTGATCTCCCTGACAGTGTGATCCCTCTGACACTGTGATCCCCCGACAGTGTGATCTCCCTGACAGTTTGATCTCTCTGACTGTGTGATCTCCCTGACAGTGTGATCCACCTGACAGTGTGATCTCTCTGAGACTGTGATCCCCCGACAGTGTGATCTCGCTGACAGTGTGATCCGTTGACAGTGTGATCTCTCTGACAGAGTGATCCCCCGACAGTGTGATCTCTCTGACAGTGTGATCTCCCTGACAGTGTGATCTCTCTGACAGAGTGATCCCCCGACAGTGTGATCTCTCCGACACTGTGATCCCCCGACAGTGTGATCTCCCTGACAGTGTGATCTCTCTGACAGTGTGATCTCTCCGACAGTGTGATCTGTCTGACTGTGTGATCTCTCTGACAGTGTGATCCCTCTGACGGTGTGGTCTCTCTGACAGTGTGATCCCTCTCACAGTGTGATCTCTCTGAAAGTGCGATCTCTCTGACACTGTAACCCTCCTGACAGTGTGATCCACCTGACAGTGTGATCTCTCTGACAGTGTGATCCCCCTGACAGTGTGATCTCTCTGAGAGTGTGACGCCACTGACCTTGTGATCTCGCTGACAGTGTGATCAGTCGACAGTGTGATCTCTCTGACAGTGTGATCTCTCTGACACTGTGATCCCCCTGACAGTGTGATCTCTCTGACTGTGTGATCCCCCGACAGTGTGATCTCTCTGACAGTGTGATCTCTCTGACAGTGTGATCTCTCTGACTGTGTGATCTCTCTGACAGTGTGATCCCCCTGACAGTGTGATCTCTCTGACAGTGTGACCCCACTGACAGTGTGATCTCTCCAACACTGTGATCCCTCTGACAGTGTGATCTCTCTGACAGTGCGATCTCCCTGACAGTGTGATCTCTCTGACAGTGTGATCCCCCGATAGTGTGATCTCCCTGACAGTGTAATCTCTCTGACAGTGTGACCCCCGACAGTTTTATCCGCCTGACAGTGCGATCTCTTTGAGACTGTGATCCCCCGACAGTGTGATCTTCCTGACTGTGTGATCTCTCTGACGGTGTCATCTGACAGTGTGATCTCTCTGACTGTGTGATCCCTCTGACAGTGTGATCTCTCTGAAAGTGTGATCCCACTGATGGAGTGATCTCTCGGGCAGTGTGATCCACTGACAGTGTGGTCTCTCTGAGACTGTGATCCCCCGATAGTGTGTTCTCTCTGACAGTGTGATCTCTCTGACAGTGTGATCCACTGACAGTGTGATCTCTCTGACACTGTGATCTCTCTTACAGTGTGATCTCCCTGACAGTGTGATCTGACAGTGTGATCTCTCTGACAGTGTGATCTCCCTGACAGTGTAATCTCGCTGACAGTGTGATCCCCCGACAGTGTGATCTCTCTGACAGTGTGATCTGACAGTGTGATCTCTCTGACAGTGTGATCTCCCTGACAGTGTAATCTTGCTGACAGTGTGATCCCCGACAGTGTGATCTCTCTGACAGTGTGATCCCTCTGACAGTGTGATCTGACAGTGTAATCTCGCTGACATTGCGATCCCCTGACAGTGTGATCTCTCTGACAGTGTAATCTCGCTGACAGTGTGATCCCCCGACAGTATGATCACTGTGACTGTGTGATCTCGCTGACAGTGCGATCCCCGTGACATTGTGATCCCCCTGACAGTGTGATCCACCTGACAGTGTGATCTCTCTGAGATTGTGATCCCCCGATAGTGTGATCTCTCTGACAGTGTGATCCCTCTGGCAGTTTGATCCTCCGACAGTTTGATCTCGCTGACAGTGTGATCCATCGACAGTGTGATCTCTCTGACACTGTGATCTCTCTGACAGAGTGATCCCCCAACAGTGTGATCTCTCTGACAGTGTGATCCCCCGACAGTGTGATCTCTCTGACTGTGTGATCTCTCTGACAGTGTAATCTCACTGACAGTGTGATTTCACTGACAGTGTGATCTCTCTGACAGTGTGATCTGACAGTGTGATCTCTCTGACTGTGTGATCTGTCTGACAATGTGATCCCCCTGACAGTGTGATCCCTCTGACAGTGTGATCTCTCTGACAGTGTGATCTCTCTGACTGTGTAATCCCCTGACAGTGTGATCTCTCTGACAGTGTGTTCTCTCAGACACTGTGATCCCTCTGACAGTGTGATCTCTCTGACACTGTGATCCCTCTAACAGTGTGATCCCCCGACAGTGTGATCTGTCTGACACTGTGATCCCCCGACAGTGTGATCTCTCTGACAGTGTGACGCCACTGACAGTGTGATCTCTCCGACACTGTGATCCCTCTGACAGTGTGATCTCTCTGACAGTGCGATCTCCCTGACAGTGTGATCTCTCTGACAGTGTGATCCCCGGACAGTGTGATCTCCCTGACAGTGTGATCCCCCGACAGTGTGATCCGCCTGACAGTGTGATCTCTTTGAGACTGTGGTCCCCTGACAGTGTGATCTCCCTGACTGTGTGATCTCTCTGACTGTGTGATCTCCCTGACACTGTGATCACTCTAACAGTGTGATCCCCGACAGTGTGATCTGTCTGACAATGTGATCCCCCTGACAGTGTGATCCCTCTGACAGTGTGATCTCTCTGACAGTGTGATCTCTCTGACAGTGTGATATCTCTGACAGTGTGATCTCAGTGACAGTGTGATCCCTCTGACAGTGTGATCCCCCGACAGTGTGATCTCTCTGACAGTGTGATCCCCCGACAGTGTGATCTGTCTGACAGTGTGATCCCCCTGACAGTGTGATCCCTCTGACAGTGTGATCTCTCTGACAGTGTGATCTCTCTGACAGTGTGATCTATCTGAAAGTGTGATCCCTCTAACAGTGTGATCCCCGACAGTGTGATCTGTCTGACAGTGTGATCTCTCTGACAGTGTGATCTCTCTGACTGTGTGATCTCTCTGACAGTGTGATCTCAGTGACAGTGTGATCCCTCTGACAGTGTGATCTATCTGAAAGTGTGATCCCTCTGACAGTGTGATCCCTCTGACAGTGTGATCTCTCTGAAAGTGTGATCTCCCTGACAGTGTGATCCCCCGACAGTGTGATCTCTCTGACAGTGTGATCCCCCGACAGTGTGATCTCCCTGACAGTGTGATCTCTATGACAGTGTGATCTCTCTGACAGTGTGATCCACCTGACAGAGTGATCTCTCTGACACTGTGATCCCTCTAACAGTGTGGTCCCACTGACAGTGTGATCCCTTTAACAGTGTGATCTCTCTGACAGTGTGATCCCCCGACAGTGTGATCCCCCGACAGTGTGATCTCCCTGACAGTGTGATCTCCCTGACAGTGTGATCTCTCTGACAGTGTGATCCCCTGACACTGTGATCTCTCTGACAGTGTGATCCCTCTAACAGTGTGATCCCCCGACAGTGTGATCTGTCTGACAGTGTGATCCCCCTGACAGTGTGATCTCTCTGACAGTGTGATCTCCCTGACCTTGTGATCTCGCTGACAGTGTGATCAGTCGACAGTGTGATCTCTCTGACAGTGTGATCTCTCTGACACTGTGATCCCCCTGACAGTGTGATCTCTCTGACTGTGTGATCCCCCGACAGTGTGATCTCTCTGACAGTGTGATCTCTCTGACAGTGTGATCTCTCTGACAGTGTGATCTCCCTGACAGTGTGATCTCTCTGACAGTGCGATCTCTCAGACAGTGTGATCTCCCTGACAGTGTGATCTCTCAGACAGTGTGATCCCCGACAGTGTGATCTCCCTGACAGTGTGATCTCTCTGACAGTGTGATCTCTCTGACAGTGTGATCTCTCTGACAGTGTGATCCACCTGACAGAGTGATCTCTCTGACACTGTGATCCCTCTAACAGTGTGATCCCCCGACAGTGTGATCACTCGACAGTGTGATCTCTCTGACAGTGTGATCCCCTGACAGTGTGATCTCTCTGACAGTGTGATCTCTCTGACACTGTGATCCCCCTGACAGTGTGATCTCTCTGACTGTGTGATCTCTCTGACTGTGTGATCCCCCGACAGTGTGATCCAGCTGACAGTGTGATCTCTCTGACAGTGTGATTCCCCGATAGTGTGATCTCCCTGACAGTGTGATCTCTCTGACAGTGCGATCCCCCTGATGTTGTGATCCCTCTGACAGTGTGATCTCTCTGAAAGTGTGATCCCACTGACAGTGTGATCTCTCGGACAGTGTGATCCACTGACAGTGTGATCTCCCTGACAGTGTGATCCACTGACAGTGTGATCTCTCTGACACCGTGACCCTCCTGACAGTGTGATCTCTCTGAAAGTGTGATCCGTTGACAGTGTGATCTCTCCGACACTGTGATCTCTCTGACAGAGTGATCCCCCGACAATGTGATCTCTCTGACAGTGTGATCTCTCTGATAGTGTGATCTCCCTGACGTTGTGATCCCTCTGACAGTGTGATCTCTCTGAAAGTGTGATCCCACTGACGGAGTGATCTCTCGGACAGTGTGATCCACTGACAGTGTGATCTCTCTGACACTGTGACCCTCCTGACAGTGTGATCTCTCTGACAGTGTGATCCACCTGACAGTGTGATCTCTCTGAGACTGTGATCCCCCGATAGTGTGTTCTCTCTGATTGTGTGCTCCCTCTAGCAGTGTGATCCCCCGACAGTGTGATATCACTGACAGTGTGATCCCTCTGACAGTGAGATCTCTCTGACAGTGTGATCTCAGTGACAGTGTGATCCCTCTGACAGTGTGATCTCTCTGAAAGTGTGATCTCTCTGACAGTGTGATCCCCCGACAGTGTGATCTCTCCGACAGTGTGATCCCCCGACAGTGTGATCTCTCCGACTGTGTGATCCCCCGACAGTGTGATCTCTCTGACAGTGTAATCTCGCTGACAGTGTGATCCCCCGACAGTGTGATCCCTCTGACAGTGTGATATCTCTGACTGTGTGATCCCCCTGACAGTGTGATCTCTCTGACACTGTGATCCCTCTAACAGTGTGATCCCCCGACAGTGTGATCTCTCTGACACTGTGATCCCCCTGACAGTGTGATCTCTCTGACTGTGTGATCCCCCGACAGTGTGATCTCCCTGACAGTGTGATCTCTCTGACACTGTGATCCCTATGACACTGTGATCCCTCTGACAGTGTGATCCCCCGATAGTGTGATCTCTCTGACAGTGTGATCTCTCTGACAGTGTGATCTGACAGTGTGATCCCACTGACTGTGTGATCCAACTGACGTTGTGATCCCTCTGACTGTGTGATCTCTCTGACAGTGTGATCCCACTGACAGTGTGATCTCTCTGACACTGTGACCCTCCTGACAGTGTGATCTCTCTGACAGTGTGATCTCTCTGACTGTGTGATCCCCCGACAGTGTGATCCCTCTGACAGTGTGATCCACCTGACAGTGTGATCCCTCTGAGACTGTGATTGCCCGATAGTGTGATCTCCCTGACACTGTGATCCCACTGACAGTGTGATCCCTCTGACAGTGTGATCCCCCGACAGTGTGATCTCGCTGACAGTGTGATCCGTTGACAGTGTGATCTCTCCGACACTGTGATCTCTCTGACAGAGTGATTACCCGACAGTGTGATCTCCCTGACAGTGTGATCTCTCTGACTGTATGATCTCCCTGACAGTGTGATCTCTCTGAAAGTGTGATCCCACTGACAGTGTGATCTCTCCGACACTGTGATCTCTCTGACAGAGTGATTACCCGACAGTGTGATCTCCCTGACAGTGTGATCTCTCTGACTGTATGATCTCCCTGACAGTGTGATCTCTCTGAAAGTGTGATCCCACTGACAGTGTGATCTCTCTGACTCTGTGACCCTCCTGACATTGTGATCTCTCTGACAGTCTGATCCGTCGACAGTGTGATCTCTCCGACACTGTGATCTCTCTGACAGAGTGATCCCCCGACAATGTGATCTCTCTGACAGTGTGATCCCCCTGACAGTGTGATCTCTCTGACCGTGTCATCTCTCTGTCTGTGTGATCTCCCTGACATTGTGATCCCTCTGACAGTGTGATATCTCTGACTGTGTGATCCCCTGACAGTGTGATCTCTCTGACAGTGTTATCTCACTGACAGTGTGATCTCTCTGACACTGTAATCCCTCTAACAGTGTGATCCGCCGACAGTGTGATCTCTCTGACACTGTGATCCCCCTGACAGTGTGATCTCTCTGACTGTGTGATCCCCCGACAGTGTGATCTCCCTGACAGTGTGATCTCTCTGACACTGTGATCCCTATGACACTGTGATCCCTCTGACAGTGTGATTCCCCGATAGTGTGATCTCTCTGACAGTGTGATCTCTCTGACAGTGTGATCTGACAGTGTGATCCCACTGACTGTGTGATCCAACTGACGTTGTGATCCCTCTGACTGTGTGATCTCTCTGACAGTGTGATCCCACTGACAGTGTGATCTCTCTGACACTGTGACCCTCCTGACAGTGTGATCTCTCTGACAGTGTGATCTCTCTGACTGTGTGGTCCCCCGACAGTGTGATCCCTCTGACAGTGTGATCCACCTGACAGTGTGATCCCTCTGAGACTGTGATTGCCCGATAGTGTGATCTCCCTGACACTGTGATCCCACTGACAGTGTGATCCCTCTGACAGTGTGATCCCCCGACAGTGTGATCCCGCTGACAGTGTGATCCGTTGACAGTGTGATCTCTCCGACACTGTGATCTCTCTGACAGAGTGATTACCCGACAGTGTGATCTCCCTGACAGTGTGATCCCTCTGAGACTGTGATTGCCCGATAGTGTGATCTCCCTGACACTGTGATCCCACTGACAGTGTGATCCCTCTGACAGTGTGATCCCCCGACAGTGTGATCCCGCTGACAGTGTGATCCGTTGACAGTGTGATCTCTCCGACACTGTGATCTCTCTGACAGAGTGATTACCCGACAGTGTGATCTCCCTGACAGTGTGATCTCTCTGACTGTATGATCTCCCTGACAGTGTGATCTCTCTGAAAGTGTGATCCCACTGACAGTGTGATCTCTCAGACAGTGTGATCCACTGACAGTGTGATCTCTCTGACTCTGTGACTCTCCTGACATTGTGATCTCTCTGACAGTCTGATCCGTCGACAGTGTGATCTCTCCGACACTGTGATCTCTCTGACAGAGTGATCCCCCGACAATGTGATCTCTCTGACAGTGTGATCTCTCTGACCGTGTCATCTCTCTGTCTGTGTGATCTCCCTGACATTGTGATCCCTCTGACAGTGTGATCTCTCTGAAAGTGTGATCCCACTGACGGAGTGATCTCTCGGACAGTGTGATCCACTGACAGTGTGGTCTCTCTGACACTGTGACCCTCCTGACAGTGTGATCTCTCTGACAGTGTGATCCACCTGACAGTGTGATCTCTCTGAGACTGTGATCCCCCGATAGTGTGTTCTCTCTGATTGTGTGCTCCCTATAGCAGTGTGATCCCCCGACAGTGTGATCTCTCTGACAGTGTGGTCCCACTGACAGTGTGATCCCTCTGACAGTGTGATCTCCCGACAGTGTGATCTCCCTGACAGTGTGATCCCTCTGACACTGTGATCCCCCGACAGTGTGATCTCCCTGACAGTTTGATCTCTCTGACTGTGTGATCTCCCTGACAGTGTGATCCACCTGACAGTGTGATCTCTCTGAGACTGTGATCCCCCGACAGTGTGATCTCGCTGACAGTGTGATCCGTTGACAGTGTGATCTCTCTGACAGAGTGATCCCCCGACAGTGTGATCTCTCTGACAGTGTGATCTCCCTGACAGTGTGATCTCACTGACAGAGTGATCCCCCGACAGTGTGATCTCTCCGACACTGTGATCCCCCGACAGTGTGATCTCCCTGACAGTGTGATCTCCCTGACAGTGTGATCTCTCTGACAGTGTGATCTCTCCGACAGTGTGATCTGTCTGACTGTGTGATCTCTCTGACAGTGTGATCCCTCTGACGGTGTGGTCTCTCTGACAGTGTGATCCCTCTCACAGTGTGATCTCTCTGAAAGTGCGATCTCTCTGACACTGTAACCCTCCTGACAGTGTGATCCACCTGACAGTGTGATCTCTCTGAGACTGTGATCCCCCGATAGTGTGATCTCCCTGACAGTGTGATCCCCCTGACAGTGTGATCCCTCTGACAGTGTGATCTCTCTGACAGTGTGATCCCCCGACAGTGTGATCTCTCTGACAGCGTGATCCCTCTGACAGTGTGATCTCTCTGACAGTGTGATCCGTCGACAGTGTGATCCCCCGACAGTGTGATCTGTCTGACAGTGTGATCCCCCTGACAGTGTGATCCCTCTGACAGTGTGATCTCTCTGACAGAGTGATCCCCCGACAGTGTGATCCCCCTGACAGTGTGATCTCTCTGACAGTGTGATCCCTCTGACGGTGTGGTCTCTCTGACAGTGTGATCCCTCTCACAGTGTGATCTCTCTGACAGTGTGATCTCTCTGAAAGTGCGATCTCTCTGACACTGTAACCCTCCTGACAGTGTGATCCACCTGACAGTGTGATCTCTCTGAAAGTGTGATCCCACTGACGGAGTGATCTCTCGGACAGTGTGATCCACTGACAGTGTGGTCTCTCTGACACTGTGACCCTCCTGACAGTGTGATCTCTCTGACAGTGTGATCCACCTGACAGTGTGATCTCTCTGAGACTGTGATCCCCCGACAGTGTGATCTCTCTGACAGTGTGGTCCCACTGACAGTGTGATCCCTCTGACAGTGTGATCTCCCGACAGTGTGATCTCCCTGACAGTGTGATCCCTCTGACACTGTGATCCCCCGACAGTGTGATCTCCCTGACAGTTTGATCTCTCTGACTGTGTGATCTCCCTGACAGTGTGATCCACCTGACAGTGTGATCTCTCTGAGACTGTGATCCCCCGACAGTGTGATCTCGCTGACAGTGTGATCCGTTGACAGTGTGATCTCTCTGACAGAGTGATCCCCCGACAGTGTGATCTCTCTGACAGTGTGATCTCCCTGACAGTGTGATCTCACTGACAGAGTGATCCCCCGACAGTGTGATCTCTCCGACACTGTGATCCCCCGACAGTGTGATCTCCCTGACAGTGTGATCTCCCTGACAGTGTGATCTCTCTGACAGTGTGATCTGTCTGACAGTGTGATCTCTCCGACAGTGTGATCTCTCTGACAGTGTGATCCCTCTGACGGTGTGGTCTCTCTGACAGTGTGATCCCTCTCACAGTGTGATCTCTCTGAAAGTGCGATCTCTCTGACACTGTAACCCTCCTGACAGTGTGATCCACCTGACAGTGTGATCTCTCTGAGACTGTGATCCCCCGATAGTGTGATCTCCCTGACAGTGTGATCCCTCTGACAGTGTGATCCCCCGACAGTGTGATCTGTCTGACAGTGTGATCCCCCTGACAGTGTGATCCCTCTGACAGTGTGATCTCTCTGACAGTGTGATCCCCCGACAGTGTGATCTCTCTGACAGCGTGATCCCTCTGACAGTGTGATCTCTCTGACAGTGTGATCCGTCGACAGTGTGATCCCCCGACAGTGTGATCTGTCTGACAGTGTGATCCCCCTGACAGTGTGATCCCTCTGACAGTGTGATCTCTCTGACAGAGTGATCCCCCGACAGTGTGATCCCCCTGACAGTGTGATCTCTCTGACAGTGTGATCCCTCTGACGGTGTGGTCTCTCTGACAGTGTGATCCCTCTCACAGTGTGATCTCTCTGACAGTGTGATCTCTCTGAAAGTGCGATCTCTCTGACACTGTAACCCTCCTGACAGTGTGATCCACCTGACAGTGTGATCTCTCTGAGACTGTGATCCCCCGATAGTGTGATCTCTCTGACAGTGTGATCCCCCGACAGTGTGATCTCTCCGACAGTGTGATCTGTCTGACAGTGTGATCTCTCTGAGACTGTGATCCCCCGATAGTGTGATCTCTCTGACAGAGTGATCCCCCGACAGTGTGAACTCCCTGACAGTATGATCTCTCTGACTGTTTGATCCCCTGACAGTGTGATCTCTCTGACAGTGTGATCTCTCTGACTGTTTGATCCCCTGACAGTGTGATCTCTCTGACAGTGTGATCTCTCAGACACTGTGATCCCCCTGACTGTGTGATCCCCTGACTGTGTGATCTCTCTGACACTGTGATCACTCTAACAGTGTGATCCCCCGACAGTGTGATCCCTCTGACAGTGTGATCTCGCTGACAGTGTGATCTCTCTGACAGTGTGATCCCCCTGACAGTGTGATCTCTCTGACAGTGTGATCCCTCTGACAGTGTGATCCCTCTGACAGTGTGATCTGTCTGACAGTGTGATCCCCCTGACAGTGTGCTCTCTCAGACAGTGTGATCCACTGACAGTGTGATCTCTGTGATACTGTAACCCTCCTGAGAGTGTGATCTCTCTGATAGTGTGATCCGCCGACAGTGTGATCTCTCCGACAGTGTGATCCCCCGACAGTGTGATCCCTCTGACAGTGTGATCTCTCCGACAGTGTGATCCACTGACAGTGTGATCTCGCTGACAGTGTTATCCCCCGACAGTGTGATCCCTCTGACAGTGTGATCTCTCCGACAGTGTGATCCCCCGACAGTGTGATCTCGCTGACAGTGTGATCTCGCTGACAGTGTGATCCGTCGACAGTGTGATCCCTCTGACAGTGTTATCCCCCGACAGTGTGAACTCTCTGACAGTGTGATCTCTCTGACAGTGTGATCTCTCTGACAGTGTGATCCGTTGACAGTGTGATCTCTCCGACACTGTGATCTCTCTGACAGAGTGATCCCCCGACAATGTGATCTCTCTGACAGTGTGATCTCTCTGATAGTGTGATCTCCCTGACGTTGTGATCCCTCTGACAGTGTGATCTCTCTGAAAGTGTGATCCCACTGACGGAGTGATCTCTCGGACAGTGTGATCCACTGACAGTGTGATCTCTCTGACACTGTGACCCTCCTGACAGTGTGATCTCTCTGACAGTGTGATCCACCTGACAGTGTGATCTCTCTGAGACTGTGATCCCCCGATAGTGTGTTCTCTCTGATTGTGTGCTCCCTCTAGCAGTGTGATCCACCGACAGTGTGATATCACTGACAGTGTGATCCCTCTGACAGTGAGATCTCTCTGACAGTGTGATCTCAGTGACAGTGTGATCCCTCTGACAGTGTGATCTCTCTGAAAGTGTGATCTCTCTGACAGTGTGATCCCCCGACAGTGTGATCTCTCCGACAGTGTGATCCCCCGACAGTGTGATCTCTCCGACTGTGTGATCCCCCGACAGTGTGATCTCTCTGACAGTGTAATCTCGCTGACAGTGTGATCCCCCGACAGTGTGATGTCTCGGACAGTGTGATCCACTGACAGTGTGATCTCTCTGACACTGTAACCCTCCTGACAGTGCGATCTCTCTGACAGTGTGATCCACCTGACAGTGTGATCTCTCTGAGGCTGTGATCCCCCGATAGTGTGATCTCTCTGACAGTGTGATCCACCTGACAGTGTGATCTCTCTGAGACTGTGATCCCCCGATAGTGTGTTCTCTCTGATTGTGTGCTCCCTCTAGCAGTGTGATCCCCCGACAGTGTGATATCACTGACAGTGTGATCCCTCTGACAGTGAGATCTCTCTGACAGTGTGATCTCAGTGACAGTGTGATCCCTCTGACAGTGTGATCTCTCTGAAAGTGTGATCTCTCTGACAGTGTGATCCGCCGACAGTGTGATCTCTCCGACAGTGTGATCCCCCGACAGTGTGATCTCTCCGACTGTGTGATCCCCCGACAGTGTGATCTCTCTGACAGTGTAATCTCGCTGACAGTGTGATCCCCCGACAGTGTGATCTCTCTGACAGTGTGATCCACCTGACAGTGTGATCTCTCTGAGGCTGTGATCCCCCGATAGTGTGATCTCTCTGACAGTGTGATTCCTCTGGCAGTGTCATCCCCTAACAGTGTGATATCACTGACAGTGTGGTCCCACTGACAGTGTGATCCCTCTGACAGTGTGATATCTCTGACTGTGTGATCCCCTGACAGTGTGATCTCTCTGACAGTGTTATCTCACTGACAGTGTGATCTCTCTGACACTGTGATCCCTCTAACAGTGTGATCCCCCGACAGTGTGATCTCTCTGTCACTGTGATCCCTCTAACAGTGTGATCCCCCGACAGTGTGATCTCTCTGACACTGTGATCCCCCTGACAGTGTGATCTCGCTGACAGTGTGATCTCTCTGACTGTGTGATCTCTCTGACAGTGTGATCCCCCTGACAGTGTGATCTCTCTGACAGTGTGACCCCACTGACAGTGTGATCTCTCTGACAGTGTGATCCCCCGACAGTGTGATCTCCCTGACAGTGTGATCTCTCTGACACTGTGATCCCTATGACACTGTGATCCCTCTGACAGTGTGATCCCCCGATAGTGTGATCTCTCTGACAGTGTGATCTCTCTGACAGTGTGATCTGACAGTGTGATCCCACTGACTGTGTGATCCAACTGACGTTGTGATCCCTCTGACTGTGTGATCTCTCTGACAGTGTGATCCCACTGACAGTGTGATCTCTCTGACACTGTGACCCTCCTGACAGTGGGATCTCTCTGACAGTGTGATCTCTCTGACTGTGTGATCTCCCTGACAGCGTGATCTCTCTGGCAGTTTGATCTCTCTGACTGTGTGATCCCCCGACATTGTGATCCCTCTGACAGTGTGATCCACCTGACAGTGTGATCCCTCTGAGACTGTGATTCCCCGATAGTGTGATCTCCCTGACACTGTGATCCCACTGACAGTGTGATCCCTCTGACAGTGTGATCCCCCGACAGTGTGATCTCGCTGACAGTGTGATCCGTTGACAGTGTGATCTCTCCGACACTGTGATCTCTCTGACAGAGTGATTACCCGACAATGTGATCTCCCTGACAGTGTGATCTCTCTGACTGTATGATCGCACTGACAGTGTGATCTCGCTGACAGTGCGATCCGTCGACAGTGTGATCTCCCTGACAGTGTGATCTCTCTGAAAGTGTGAACCCACTGACAGTGTGATCTCTCTGACTCTGTGACCCTCCTGACATTGTGATCTATCTGACAGTGTGATCCTTCGACAGTGTGATCTCTCCGACACTGTGATCTCTCTGACAGAGTGATCCCCCGACAATGTGATCTCTCTGACAGTGTGATCTCTCTGACAGTGTGATCTCTCTGACCGTGTCATCTCTCTGTCTGTGTGATCTCCCTGACATTGTGATCCCTCTGACAGTTTGATCTCTCTGAAAGTGTGATCCCACTGACGGAGTGATCTCTCGGACAGTGTGATCCACTGACAGTGTGGTCTCTCTGACACTGTGACCCTCCTGACAGTGTGATCTCTCTGACAGTGTGATCTCTCCGACAGTGTGATCTGTCTGACTGTGTGATCTCTCTGACAGTGTGATCCCTCTCACAGTGTGATCTCTCTGAAAGTGCGATCTCTCTGACACTGTAACCCTCCTGACAGTGTGATCCACCTGACAGTGTGATCTCTCTGAGACTGTGATCCCCCGATAGTGTGATCTCCCTGACAGTGTGATCCCTCTGACAGTGTGATCTCTCCGACAGTGTGATCCACTGACAGTGTGATCTCGCTGACAGTGTGACCTCTCTGACAGTGTGATCCCCCGACAGTGTGATCCCTCTGACAGCGTGATGTCTCCGACAGTGTGATCCCCCGACAGTGTGATCTGTCTGACAGTGTGATCCCCCTGACAGTGTGATCCCTCTGACAGTGTGATCCCTCTGACAGTGTGATCTCTCTGACAGTGTGATCCCCCGACAGTGTCATCTCTCTGACTGTGTGATCTCTCTGACAGTGTGATCTCCCTGACAGTGTGATCTGTCTGACAATGTGATCTCCCTGACAGTGTGATCTCTCTGACAGTGTGATCTCTCTGACACTGTGATCCCCCTGACAGTGTGATCTCTCTGACTGTGTGATCTCTCTGACACTGTGATCCCTCTGACAGTGTGATCTCTCTGACAGTGTAATCTCGCTGACAGTGTGATCCCCCGACAGTGTGATCCCTCTGACAGTGTGATCTCTCTGGCAGTGTGATCCCCCTGACAGTGTGATCTCTCTGACACTGTGATCTCTCTGGCAGTGTGATCTCTCTGACAGTGTGATCCCCCGACAGTGTGATCTCTCTGACAGTGTAATCTCGCTGACAGTGTGATCCCCCGACAGTGTGATCCCTCTGACAGTGTGATTTCTCTGACAGTGCGATCTCCCTGACCGTGTGCTCTCTCGGACAGTGTGATCCACTGACAGTGTGATCCCCCGACAGTGTGATCTCGCTGACAATGTGATCCCCCGACAGTGTGATCTCTCTGACAGTGTGATCCCCCGACAGTGTGATCTCTCTGACAGTGTAAACTCGCTGACAGTGTGATCCCCCGATAGTGTGATCCCTCTGACACTGTGATCTCTCTGGCAGTGTGATCTCTCTGACAGTGTGATCCCCTGACAGTGTGATCTCCCTGACAGTTTGATCTCTCTGACTGTGTGATCTCCCTGACAGTGTGATCCACCTGACAGTGTGATCTCTCTGAGACTGTGATCCCCCAACAGTGTGATCTCGCTGACAGTGTGATCCGTTGACAGTGTGATCTCTCTGACAGAGTGATCCCCCGACAGTGTGATCTCTCCGACACTGTGATCCCCCGACAGTGTGATCTCCCTGACAGTGTGATCTCCCTGACAGTGTGATCTCTCTGACAGTGTGATCTCTCCGACAGTGTGATCTGTCTGACTGTGTGATCTCTCCGACAGTGTGATCTGTCTGACAGTGTGATCCCTCTCACAGTGTGATCTCTCTGA
Organism: Chiloscyllium punctatum; assembly: GCF_047496795.1. Lineage (NCBI taxonomy): Eukaryota > Metazoa > Chordata > Chondrichthyes > Orectolobiformes > Hemiscylliidae > Chiloscyllium > Chiloscyllium punctatum. The sequence goes on along the minus strand of NC_092746.1, from coordinate 120,298,498 downwards.
AAGTGCGATCTCTCTGACACTGTAACCCTCCGGACAGTGTGATCCACCTGACAGTGTGATCTCTCTGAGACTGTGATCCCCCGATAGTGTGATCTCCCTGACAGTGTGATCCCTCTGACAGTCTGATCCCCCGACAGTGTGATCTCTCTGACAGTGTGATCCCCCGACAGTGTGATCTGTCTGACAGTGTGATCCCCCTGACAGTGTGATCCCTCTGACAGTGTGATCTCTCTGACAGTGTGATCTCTCTGACAGCGTGATCCCTCTGACAGTGTGATCTCTCTGACAGTGTGATCCGTCGACAGTGTGATCCCCCGACAGTGTGATCCCTCTGACAGTGTGATCTCTCTGACAGAGTGATCCCCCGACAGTGTGATCCCCCTGACAGTGTGATCTCTCTGACAGTGTGATCCCTCTGACGGTGTGGTCTCTCTGACAGTGTGATCCCTCTCACAGTGTGATCTCTCTGACAGTGTGATCTCTCTGAAAGTGCGATCTCTCTGACACTGTAACCCTCCTGACAGTGTGATCCACCTGACAGTGTGATCTCTCTGAGACTGTGATCCCCCGATAGTGTGATCTCTCTGACAGTGTGATCCCCCGACAGTGTGATCCCTCTGACAGTGTGATTTCTCTGACAGTGCGATCTCCCTGACCGTGTGCTCTCTCGGACAGTGTGATCCACTGACAGTGTGATCCCCCGACAGTGTGATCTCGCTGACAATGTGATCCCCCGACAGTGTGATCTCTCTGACAGTGTGATCCCCCGACAGTGTGATCTCTCTGACAGTGTAAACTCGCTGACAGTGTGATCCCCCGATAGTGTGATCCCTCTGACACTGTGATCTCTCTGGCAGTGTGATCTCTCTGACAGTGTGATCCCCCGACAGTGTGATCTCCCTGACAGTTTGATCTCTCTGACTGTGTGATCTCCCTGACAGTGTGATCCACCTGACAGTGTGATCTCTCTGAGACTGTGATCCCCCAACAGTGTGATCTCGCTGACAGTGTGATCCGTTGACAGTGTGATCTCTCTGACAGAGTGATCCCCCGACAGTGTGATCTCTCCGACACTGTGATCCCCCGACAGTGTGATCTCCCTGACAGTGTGATCTCCCTGACAGTGTGATCTCTCTGACAGTGTGATCTCTCCGACAGTGTGATCTGTCTGACTGTGTGATCTCTCCGACAGTGTGATCTGTCTGACAGTGTGATGCCTCTCACAGTGTGATCTCTCTGAAAGTGCGATCTCTCTGACACTGTAACCCTCCGGACAGTGTGATCCACCTGACAGTGTGATCTCTCTGAGACTGTGATCCCCCGATAGTGTGATCTCCCTGACAGTGTGATCCCTCTGACAGTCTGATCCCCCGACAGTGTGATCCCCCTGACAGTGTGATCCCTCTGACAGTGTGATCTCTCTGACAGTGTGATCTCTCTGACAGCGTGATCCCTCTGACAGTGTGATCTCTCTGACAGTGTGATCCGTCGACAGTGTGATCCCCCGACAGTGTGATCCCTCTGACAGTGTGATCTCTCTGACAGAGTGATCCCCCGACAGTGTGATCCCCCTGACAGTGTGATCTCTCTGACAGTGTGATCCCTCTGACGGTGTGGTCTCTCTGACAGTGTGATCCCTCTCACAGTGTGATCTCTCTGACAGTGTGATCTCTCTGAAAGTGCGATCTCTCTGACACTGTAACCCTCCTGACAGTGTGATCCACCTGACAGTGTGATCCACCTGACAGTGTGATCTCTCTGACAGTGTGATCCCCCGACAGTGTGAACTCTCTGACAGTGTGATCCCCCGACAGTGTGATCTCTCTGACAGTGTGATCCCCCGACAGTGTGAACTCTCTGACAGTGTGATCTCTCTGACTGTTTGATCCCCTGACAGTGTGATCTCTCTGACAGTGTGATCTCTCTGACTGTTTGATCCCCTGACAGTGTGATCTCTCTGACAGTGTGATCTCTCAGACACTGTGATCCCCCTAACTGTGTGATCCCCTGACTGTGTGATCTCTCTGACACTGTGATCTCCTGACACTGTGATCTCTCTGACAGTGTGATCCCCCGACAGTGTGATCCCCTGACAGTGTGATCTCTCTGACTGTGTGATCCCCTGACAGTGTGATCTCTCTGACAGTGTGATCTCTCAGACACTGTGATCCCTCTGACAGTGTGATCTCTCTGACACTGTGATCACTCTAACAGTGTGATCCCCCGACAGTGTGATCCCCCGACAGTGTCATCTCTCTGACAGTGTGATCTCTCAGACACTGTGATCCCCCTGACTGTGTGATCCCCTGACTGTGTGATCTCTCTGACACTGTGATCTCCTGACACTGTGATCTCTCTGACAGTGTGATCCCCTGACAGTGTGATCCCCTGACAGTGTGATCTCTCTGACTGTGTGATCCCCCGACAGTGTGATCCCCTGACTGTGTGATCTCTCTGACACTGTGATCTCCTGACACTGTGATCTCTCTGACAGTGTGATCCCCCGACAGTGTGATCCCCTGACAGTGTGATCTCTCTGACTGTGTGATCCCCTGACAGTGTGATCTCTCTGACAGTGTGATCTCTCAGACACTGTGATCCCTCTGACAGTGTGATCTCTCTGACACTGTGATCACTCTAACAGTGTGATCCCCCGACAGTGTGATCCCCCGACAGTGTCATCTCTCTGACAGTGTGATCTCTCAGACACTGTGATCCCCCTGACTGTGTGATCCCCTGACTGTGTGATCTCTCTGACACTGTGATCTCCTGACACTGTGATCTCTCTGACAGTGTGATCCCCCGACAGTGTGATCCCCTGACAGTGTGATCTCTCTGACTGTGTGATCCCCTGACAGTGTGATCTCCCTGACAGTGTGATCTCTCTGACAGTGTGATCCCCCAGACAGTGTGATCTCTCTGACAGTGTGATCCCTCTGACAGTGTGATCCCACTGACAGTGTGATCTGTCTGACAGTGTGATCCCCCTGACAGTGTGCTCTCTCAGACAGTGTGATCCACTGACAGTGTGATCTCGCTGACAGTGTGATCTCGCTGACAGTGTGATCCGTCGACAGTGTGATCCCTCTGACAGTGTGATCTCTCCGACAGTGTGATTCCCCGACAGTGTGATCTCTCTGACTGTGTGATCTCTCTGACAGTGCGATCTCCCTGACAGTTTGATCTCTCTGACAGTGTGATCCCCCGACAGTGTGATCTCGCTGACAGAGTGATCCCCCGACAGTGTGATCTCGCTGACAGTGTGATCTCTCCGACACTGTGATCTCTCTGACAGAGCGATCCCCCGACAGTGTGATCTCGCTGACAGTGTGATCCACCTGACAGTGTGATCTCTCTGAGACTGTGATCCCCCGATAGTGTGATCTCCCTGAAACTGTGATCCACTGACAGTGTGATCTCGCTGACAGTGTGATCCCCCGACAGTGTGATCCCTCTGACAGTGTGGTCTCTCCGACAGTGTGATCCCCCGACAGTGTGATCTCGCTGACAGTGTGATCTCGCTGACAGTGTGATCCGTCGACAGTGTGATCCCTCTGACAGTGTGATCTCTCCGACAGTGTGATTCCCCGACAGTGTGATCTCTCTGACTGTGTGATCTCTCTGACAGTGCGATCTCCCTGACAGTTTGATCTCTCTGACAGTGTGATCCCCCGACAGTGTGATCTCGCTGACAGAGTGATCCCCCGACAGTGTGATCTCGCTGACAGTGTGATCTCTCCGACACTGTGATCTCTCTGACAGAGCGATCCCCCGACAGTGTGATCTCGCTGACAGTGTGATCCACCTGACAGTGTGATCTCTCTGAGACTGTGATCCCCCGATAGTGTGATCTCCCTGGCAGTGTGATCCCTCTGGCAGTGTTATCCCCCGACAGTGTGATCTCTCTGACACTGTGATCCCCTGACAGTGTGATCTCTCTGACAGTGTGATCTCTCTGACAGTGTGATCTCTCAGACACTGTGATCCCACTGACAGTGTGATCCCCCGACAGTGTGATCTGTCTGACAGTGTGATCTCTCTGACAGTGTGATCTCCCTGACAGTGTGATCTCTCTGACTGTTTGATCCCCTGACAGTGTGATCTCTCTGACACTGTGATCTCTCAGACACTGTGATCCCTCTGACAGTGTGATCTCTCTGACACTGTGATCACTCTAACAGTGTGATCCCCCGACAGTGTGATCTGGCTGACAATGTGATCCCCCTGACAGTGTGATCTCTCTGACTGTGTGATCTCTCTGACACTGTGATCCCTCTGACAGTGTGATCTCCCTGACAGTGTGATCTCTCTGGCAGTGTGATATCTCTGACAGTGTGATCTCTCTGGCAGTGTGATCTCTCTGACACTGTGATTTCTCTGGCAGTGTGATCTCTCTGACAGTGTGATCCCCCGACAGTGTGATCTCTCTGACAGTGTAATCTCGCTGACAGTGTGATCCCCCGACAGTGTGATCCCTCTGACAGTGTGATTTCTCTGACAGTGCGATCTCCCTGACCGTGTGCTCTCTCGGACAGTGTGATCCACTGACAGTGTGATCCCCCGACAGTGTGATCTCGCTGACAGTGTGATCCCCCTGACAGTGTGATCTCTCTGACAGTGTGATCCCCCGACAGTGTGATCTCGCTGACAGTGTGATCTCGCTGACAGTGTGATCCGTCGACAGTGTGATCCCTCTGACAGTGTGATCTCTCCGACAGTGTGATTCCCCGACAGTGTGATCTCTCTGACTGTGTGATCTCTCTGACAGTGCGATCTCCCTGACAGTTTGATCTCTCTGACAGTGTGATCCCCCGACAGTGTGATCTCGCTGACAGAGTGATCCCCCGACAGTGTGATCTCGCTGACAGTGTGATCTCTCCGACACTGTGATCTCTCTGACAGAGCGATCCCCCGACAGTGTGATCTCGCTGACAGTGTGATCTCTCTGAGACTGTGATCCCCCGATAGTGTGATCTCCCTGGCAGTGTGATCCCTCTGGCAGTGTTATCCCCCGACAGTGTGATCTCTCTGACACTGTGATCCCCTGACAGTGTGATCTCTCTGACAGTGTGATCTCTCTGACAGCGTGATCTCTCAGACACTGTGATCCCACTGACAGTGTGATCACCCGACAGTGTGATCTGTCTGACAGTGTGATCTCCCTGACAGTGTGATCTCTCTGACTGTTTGATCCCCTGACAGTGTGATCTCTCTGACACTGTGATCTCTCAGATACTGTGATCCCTCTGACAGTGTGATCTCTCTGACACTGTGATCACTCTAACAGTGTGATCCCCCGACAGTGTGATCTGGCTGACAATGTGATCCCCCTGACAGTGTGATCTCTCTGACAGTGTGATCTCTCTGACACTGTGATCCCCCTGACAGTGTGATCTCTCTGGCAGTGTGATCTCTCTGACACTGTGATCCCTCTGACAGTGTGATCTCTCTGGCAGTGTGATATCTCTGACAGTGTGATCTCTCTGGCAGTGTGATCTCTCTGACACTGTGATCTCTCTGGCAGTGTGATCCCCCTGACAGTGTGATCTCTCTGACACTGTGATTTCTCTGGCAGTGTGATCTCTCTGACAGTGTGATCCCCCGACAGTGTGATCTCGCTGACAGTGTGATCCCCCTGACAGTGTGATCTCACTGACAGTGTGATCTCTCTGACTGTGTGATCCCCCTGACAGTGTGCTCTCTCGGACAGTGTGATCCACTGACAGTGTGATCCCCCGACAGTGTGATCTCTCTGACAGTGTGATCCGTCGACAGTGTGATCTCTCTGACAGTGCGATCTCTCTGACAGTGTGATCCGTCGACAGTGTGATCTCTCTGACAGTGTGATCTCTCTGACAGTGTGATCTCTCTGACAGTGTGATCCGTCGACAGTGTGATCTCGCTGACAGTGTGATCCATCGACAGTGTGATCTCGCTGACAGTGTGATCTGTCCAGAGTGTGATCTCGCTGACAGTGTGATCTCTCTGACAGTGTGATCTCTCTGACACTGTGATCCCTCTGACAGTGTGATCTCTCTGAGACTGTGATCCCCCGACAGTGTGATCTCTCTGACAGTGTGATCCATCGACAGTGTGATCTCTCCGACACTGTGATCTCTCTGACAGTGTGATCTCTCTGACACTGTGATCCCCCCGACAGTGTGATCTCTCTGACAGTGTGATCTCTCTGAAAGTGTGATCCCACTGACAGTGTGATCTCTCCGACATTGTGATCTCTCTGACAGAGTGATCCCCCGACAATGTGATTTCTCTGACAGTGTGATCTCTCCGACACTATGATCTCTCTGACAGAGTGATCCCCCGACAATGTGATTTCTCTGACAGTGTGATCTCTCTGACAGTGTGATCTCTCTGACGGTGTGATCTCTCTGACAGTGTGATCTCTCTGACAGTGTGATCCCCCTGACAGTGTGATCTCTCTGACAGTGTGATTCCCTGACGTTGTGATCCCTCTGACTGTGTGATCTCTCTGAAAGTGTGATCCCACTGACAGTGTGATCTCTCTGACACTGTGATCTCTCTGACAGTGTGATCCCTCTGACAGTGTGATCTCTCTAACAGTGTGATCTCTCTGACAGTGTGATCCCTCTGACAGAGTGATCCCCCAAGAGTTTGATCTCTCTGACAGTGTGATCCCTCTGGCAGTGTAATCCCTCTGACAGTGTGATCTCTCTAACAGTGTGATCTCTCTGACAGTGTGATCCCTCTGACAGAGTGATCCCCCAAGAGTTTGATCTCTCTGACAGTGTGTTCCCTCTGACAGTGTGATCTCTCAGACAGTGTGTATTGTCTGGGTCAGTGTCACTGGGTATTCCCCGGGTCTGTGTCACTGGGTATTATCCGGGACTGTGCCACTGGGTATTATCCGGGTCTGTGTCACTGGGTATTCCCTGGGTCTGTGTCACTGGGTATTATCCGGGTCTGTGTCACTGGGTATTCCCTGGGTCTGTGTCACTGGGTATTATCTGGGTCTGTGTCATTGGGTATTCCCCGGGTCTGTGTCACTGGGTATTATCCGGGTCTGTATCACTGGGTATTCCCCGGGTCTGTGTCACTGGGTATTATCCGGGTCTGTGTCACTGGGTATTAGCCGGGTCTGTGTCACTGGGTATTATCCGGGTCTGTGTCACTGGGTATTCCCTGGGTCTGTGTCAGTGGGTATTATCCGGGTCTGTGTCACTGGGTATTCCCTGGGTCTGTGTCAGTGGGTATTATCCGGGTCTGTGTCACTGGGTATTCCCTGGGTCTGTGTCACTGGGTATTATCCGGGTCTGTGCCTCTGGGTATTCCCCGGGTCTGTATCACTGGGTATTATCCGGGTCTGTGTCACTGGGTATTATCCGGGTCTGTGTCACTGGGTGTTCTCCGGGTCTGTGTCACTGGGTATTCCCCGGGTCTGTGTCACTGGGTATTATCCGGGTCTGTGTCACTGGGTATTATCCGGGTCTGTGTCACTGGGTATTCCCTGGGTCTGTGTCACTGGGTATTCCCCGGGTCTGTGTCACTGGGTATTATCCGGGTCTGTGTCACTGGGTATTCCCTGGGTCTGTGTCACTGGGTATTATCCGGGTCTGTGTCACTGGGTATTCCCCGGGTCTGTGTCACTGGGTATTATCCGGGTCTGTGTCACTGGGTATTCCCTGGGTCTGTGTCACTGGGTATTCCCCGGGTCTGTGTCACTGGGTATTATCCGGGTCTGTGTCACTGGGTATTCCCCGGGTCTTTGTCACTGGGTATTATCCGGGTCTTTGTCACTGGGTATTATCCGGGTCTGTGTCACTGGGTATTCCCTGGGTCTGTGTAACTGGGTATTCCCCGGATCTGTGTCACTGGGTATTATCCGGGTCTGTGTCACTGGGTATTCCCCGGGTCTTTGTCACTGGGTATTATCTGGGTCTTTGTCACTGGGTATTATCCGGGTCTGTGTCACTGGGTATTCCCCGGGTCTTTGTCACTGGGTATTATCCGGGTCTTTGTCACTGGGTATTATCCGGGTCTGTGTCATTGGGTATTCCCCGGGTCTGTGTCACTGGGTATTATCCGGGTCTGTGTCACTGGGTATTACCCGGGTCTTTGTCACTGGGTATTATCCGGGTGTGTGTCACTGGGTATTCCCCGGGTCTTTGTCACTGGGTATTATCCGGGTCTGTTGTCACTGGGTATAATCCGGGTCTGTGTCACTGGGTATTCCCTGGGTCTTTGTCACTGGGTATTATCCGGGTCTGTGTCACTGGGTATTCCCCGGGTCTGTGTCACTGGGTATTATCCTGGTCTTTGTCACTGGGTATTCCCCGGGTCTGAGTCACTGGGTATTATCCGGGTGTGTGTCACTGGGTATTCCCCGGGTCTTTGTCACTGGGTATTATCCGGGTCTGTGTCACTGGGTATAATCCGGGTCTGTGTCACTGGGCATTCCCTGGGTCTTTGTCACTGGGTATTATCCGGGTCTGTGTCACTGTGTATTCCCCAGGTCTGTGTCACTGGGTATTCCCCGGGTCTTTGTCAGTGGGTATTATCCGGGTCTGTGTCACTGGGTATTATCCGGGTCTGTGTCACTGGGTATTCCCTGGGTCTGTGTCAGTGGGTATTATCCGGGTCTGTGTCACTAGGTATTATCCGGGTCTGTGTCACTGTGTATTATCCAGGTCTGTGTCACTGCGTATTCCCCGGGTCTGTATCACTGGGTATTATCCGGGTCTGCGTCACTGGGTATTCCCCGGGTCTGTGTCACTGGGTATTCCCCGCGTCTGTGTCACTGGGTATTATCCGGGTCTGTGTCATTGGGTATTCCCCGGGTCTGTGTAACTGGGTATTATCCGGGTCTGTGTCACTGGGTATTCCCCGGGTTTGTGTCACTGGGTATTCCCAGGGTCTGTGTCACTGGGTATTATCCGGGTCTGTGTCGCTGTGTATTATCCGGGTCTGTGTGACTGTGTATTATCCGGGTCTGTGTCACTGGGTATTCCCTGGGTCTGTGTCACTGGGTATTATCCGGGTTTGTGTGACTGTGTATTATCCGGGTCTGTGTCACTGGGTATTCCCAGGGTCTGTGTCACTGGGTATTCCCTGGGTCTGTGTCACTGGGTATTCCCAGGGTCTGTGTCACTGGGTATTCCCCGGGTCTGTGTCACTGGGTATTATCCGGGTCTGTGTCACTGGGTATTCCCTGGGTCTGTGTCACTGTGTATTATCCGGGTCTGTGTCACTGGGTATTATCCGGGTCGGTGTCACTGGGTATTATCCTGGTCTTTGTCACTGGGTATTCCCCGGGTCTGAGTCACTGGGTATTATCCGGGTGTGTGTCACTGGGTATTCCTCGGGTCTTTGTCACTGGGTATTATCCGGGTCTGTGTCACTGGGTATAATCCGGGTCTGTGTCACTGGGTATTCCCTGGGTCTTTGCCACTGGGTATTATCCGGGTCTGTGTCACTGTGTATTCCCCAGGTCTGTGTCACTGGGTATTATCCGGGTCTGTGTCACTGTGTATTATCCAGGTCTGTGTCACTGCGTATTCCCCGGGTCTGTATCACTGGGTATTCCCCGGGTCTGTGTCACTGGGTATTATCCGGGTCTGTGTCACTGGGTATTCCCCGGGTCTGTGTCACTGGGTATTATCCGGGTCTGTGTCACTGGGTATTATCCGGGTCTGTGTCACTGTGTATTATCCAGGTCTGTGTCACTGCGTATTCCCCGGGTCTGTATCACTGGGTATTCCCCGGGTCTGTGTCACTGGGTATTATCCGGGTCTGTGTCACTGGGTATTCCCCGGGTCTGTGTCATTGGGTATTATCCGGGTCTGTGTCATTGGGTATTCCCCGGGTCTGTGTCACTGGGTATTATCCGGGTCTGTGTCACTGTGTATTATCCAGGTCTGTGTCACTGCGTATTCCCCGGGTCTGTATCACTGGGTATTCCCCGGGTCTGTGTCACTGGGTATTCCCCGGGTCTGTGTCACTGGGTATTATCCGGGTCTGTGTCACTGGGTATTATCCGGGTCTGTGTCACTGTGTATTATCCAGGTCTGTGTCACTGCGTATTCCCCGGGTCTGTATCACTGGGTATTCCCCGGGTCTGTGTCACTGGGTATTATCCGGGTCTGTGTCACTGGGTATTCCCCGGGTCTGTGTCATTGGGTATTATCCGGGTCTGTGTCATTGGGTATTCCCCGGGTCTGTGTCACTGGGTATTATCCGGGTCTGTGTCACTGTGTATTATCCAGGTCTGTGTCACTGCGTATTCCCCGGGTCTGTATCACTGGGTATTCCCCGGGTCTGTGTCACTGGGTATTATCCGGGTCCGTGTCATTGGGTATTCCCCGGGTCTGTGTAACTGGGTATTGTCCGGGTCTGTGTCACTGGGTATTCCCCGGGTCTGTGTCACTGGGTATTCCCAGGGTCTGTGTCACTGGGTATTATCCGGGTCTGTGTCGCTGTGTATTATCCAGGTCTGTGTCACTGGGTATTATCCGGGTCTGTGTCACTGGGTATTCCCCGGGTCTGTGTCACTTGGTATTCCTTGGGTCTGTGTCACTGGGTATTTTCCGGGTCTGTGTCACTGTGTATTATCTGGGTCTGTGTCACTGGGTATTCCCCAGGTCTGAGTCACTGGGTATTCCCTGGGTCTGTGTCACTGGGTATTCCCTGGGTCTGTGTCACTGGGTATTATCCGGGTCTGTGTCACTGTGTATTCCCCGGGTCTGTGTCAATTGTTATTATCCGGGTCTGTATCACTGGGTATTCCCCGGGTCTGTGTAACTGGGTATTATCCGGGTCTGTGTCACTGGGTATTCCCCGGGTCTGTGTCACTGGATACTATCAGGGTCTGTGTCACTGGGTATTATCCGGGTCTGTGTCACTGGGTATTCCCCAGGTCTGTGTCACTGGGTATTCCCCGGGTCTGTGTAACTGGGTATTATCCGGGTCTGTGTCACTGGATATTCCCCGGGTCTGTGTCACTGGATATGATCCGGGTCTGTGTCTCTGGGTATTATCCGGGTCTGTGTCACTGGATATTCCGTGGGTCTGTGTCACTGGGTATGATCCGGGTCTGTGTCACTGGGTATTCCCCGGGTCTATGTCACTGGGTATTATCCGGGTCTGTGTCACTGGGTATTATCCGGGTCTGTGTCACTGGGTATTCCCTGGGTCTTTGTCACTGGGTATTATCCGGGTCTGTGTCACTGGGTATTCCCCGGGTCTGTGTCACTGGGTATTCCCTGGGTCTGTGTCACTGGGTATTATCCGGGTCTGTGTCACTGGGTATTCCCCGGGACTGTGTCACTGGGTATTCCCCGGGTCTGTGTCACTGGGTATTCCCTGGGTCTGTGTCACTGGGTATTATCCGGGTCTGTGTCACTGGGTATTCCCTGGGTCTGTGTCACTGGATATTATCCGGGTCTGTGTCACTGGGTATTCCCCGGGTCTGTGTCACTGGGTATTCCCTGGGTCTGTGTCACTGGGTATTCCCTGGGTCTGTGTGACTGTGTATTATCCGGGTCTGTGTCACTGGGTATTCCCAGGGTTTGTGTCACTGTGTATTATCGGGGTTTGTCTCACTGGGTATTCCCAGGGTCTGTGTCACTGGGTATTCCCCGGGTCTGTGTCACTGGGTATTCCCTGGGTCTGTGTCACTGTGTATTATCCGGGTCTGTGTCACTGGGTATTCCCCGGGTCTGTGTCACTGTGTATTCCCTGGGTCAGTGTCACTGGGTATTCCCTGGGTCAGTGTCACTGGGTATTCCCTGGGTCTGTGTCACTGGGTATTCCCAGGGTCTGTGTCACTGGGTATTCCCCGGGTCTGTGTCACTGGGTATTCCCAGGGTCTGTGTCACTGGGTATTCCCCGGGTCTGTGTTAATGGGTATTCCCAGGGTCTGTGTCACTGTGTATTATCGGGGTTTGTCTCACTGGGTATTCCCACGGTCTGTGTCACTGGGTATTATCCGGGTCTGTGTCACTGGGTATTCCCCGGGTCTGTGTCACTGGGTATTCCCACGGTCTGTGTCACTGGGTATTATCCGGGTCTGTGTCACTGGGTATTCCCCGGGTCTGTGTCACTGGGTATTCCCAGGGTCTGTGTCACTGGGTATTCCCTGGGTCTGTGTCACTGTGTATTCCCTGGGTCTGTGTCACGGGGTCTTATCCCAGTCTGTGGTGTAAAACAACTCCTGAACCTGCTGGTGCATGGTATCAGTCAGATCTGTGCTGTATCAGGCAGAGCTGTATCAGTCAGAGCAGAGCAGTGTCGTACCGGGCAGAGCAGTGCTGTACTGGGCAGAGCAGTGCTGTACTGGGCAGAGCAGTGCTGTACTGGGCAGAGCAGTGCCGTACTGCGCAGAGCAGTGCCGTACCGGGCAGAGCAGTGCTGTACTGGGCAGAGCAGTGCTGTACTGGGCAGAGCAGTGCTGTACTGGGCAGAGCAGTGCCGTACCGGGCAGAGCAGTGCTGTACTGGGCAGAGCAGTGCCGTACCGGGCAGAGCAGTGCCGTACCGGGCAGAGCAGTGCCGTACTGCGCAGAGCAGTGCCGTACCGGGCAGAGCAGTGCTGTACCGGGCAGAGCAGTGCCGTTCTGCGCAGAGCAGTGCCGTACCGGGCAGAGCTGTGCTGTACCGGGCAGAGCAGTGCCGTACCGGGCAGAGCAGTGCCGTGCTGGGCAGAGCAGTGCCGTACCGGGCAGAGCAGTGCTGTACTGCGCAGAGCAGTGCCGTACCGGGCAGAGCAGTGCCGTACCGGGCAGAGCAGTGCCGTACTGGGCAGAGCAGTGCCGTACCGGGCAGAGCAGTGCCGTACCGGGCAGAGCAGTGCCGTACTGGGCAGAGCAGTGCCATGCCGAGCAGAGCAGTGCCGTACTGGGTAGAGCAGTGCCGTACCGGGCAGAGCAGTGTCGTATGGGGCAGAGCAGTGCCGTACCGGGCAGAGCAGTGCCGTACTGGGCAGAGCAGTGTCGTACTGGGCAGAGCAGTGTCGTACCGGGCAGAGCAGTGCCGTACCGGGCAGAGCAGTGCCGTTCTGGGCAGAGCAGTGTCGTACTGGGCAGCGCAGTGTCGTACCGGGCAGAGCAGTGCCGTACCGGGCAGAGCAGTGCCGTACTGGGCAGAGCAGTGTCGTACTGGGCAGCGCAGTGTCGTACTGGGCAGAGCAGTGTCGTACCGGGCAGAGCAGTGCCGTACCGGGCAGAGCAGTGCCGTACTGGGCAGAGCAGTGTCGTACTGGGCAGCGCAGTGTCGTACCGGGCAGAGCAGTGCCGTACCGGGCAGAGCAGTGTCGTACCGGGCAGAGCAGTGCTGTACTGGGCAGAGCAGTGTCGTACCGGGCAGAGCAGTGTCGTACCGGGCAGAGCAGTGCTGTACTGGGCAGAGCAGTGTCGTACCGGGCAGAGCAGTGCCGTACCGGGCAGAGCAGTGCCGTACCGGGCAGAGCAGTGTCGTACCGGGCAGAGCAGTGCTGTACTGGGCAGAGCAGTCCTGTACTGGGATGCTGCTGGACCTTGTGTGAGCAAACTGTGAGCTTTGTCAAAAAGGGAAAGGTGCTCTCCGTGAGGGTGAAGAACCTGGTGATGGGCAGAGTCCGTGAGGTTTGGGAGGAAAGCAGGATGGAACTCCGCGTTCGGAATGCTATAAGGGACCATGGCGTGACCTTGACAAACCGGGTTAAGGAAAATTCCAAAGTGTTTTTATGAAAGGAGCAGGAGGGTGTCTTGGGAAGGGGTATATCCGCAGAGTTCACCGGTCCCAGAGGTCACACAACCCCAGGTGATAGTCCAACGGGTTTATTTGGAAGCACTAGCTCTCGGAGCACTGCTCCTTCAAATAACCCGGTTGGACTATCACCTGGGGTTGTGTGATGTTTAACATCGTTCACCCCAGTCCCAAACCGGCTCCTTCACATCTTGGATATAAAAGACAGGCAGTCGCAATGGGAGGCTGTTCTGCAGAGTGGGGATCTGTGAGCAGTGGCGTTCCACAGGGATCACTGCTGGGATCGCAATCAAGGATTTTATGGAGGATGTAGGTGATCTAAGTTTGCTATTGATACAAAGATTTGGAGAGGTGTGGATACTGGGAGGATTGCCAGGTACAGCAGCTTATAAATCAGCTGGAGAATTGGGTGGAGTTTAGTCTGGACAAATACGAGGTGATACGTTTTGGAAGATCTATTGTAAGTGGGAAGTATACAGGAAATGGCAGGACCCTAATAGCTTCAACATGCAGCAGGATCTAGGCTTACAGTCCCCAGTTCCCTGAAAGTGACAACACAAGTGGATAAGGTGCTCAAGAAGACATATGGCACACTTGCCTTCATTGGCAGGACATAGACTATAAAGACTGGCAAGTCTTGTTGCAGCTGTATAGTACTTTAGTTAGGCCACATTTGGAATATTGTGTCCAGTTTTGTTTGCCACACTACCACTGGAGGATTTGGAGAGGGTACAGAAATAGTTTACCAGCATGTTACCTGGTTTGGAGGGTATTAGCTGTGAGGGGAGATCGGATATACTTGGTTTGTTTACATTAGGCCGATGGGCGACCTGATAGAAATGTACAGAATTATGAGAGGCACAAATAGAACTGATAATGGGAGTCTTTGTCCCAGGGTAGAAATGACATTATTGAATTGAATTGGATTGAAATTGAATTGAATTGAATTTATTGTCCTGTGTACTGAGGCACAGTGAAAAGCTTTGTTTTGTGAGCAATACAGGCAGATCACAGAGTTAAGTAACATAGATCGTAAATAATAGGGAAACAGCGGCAAAAACAAAAACACAGGTACAGGCGAATGTTAAGAGTTTGTGAGTCCATTCAGTATTCTAACAACAGTAGGGTAGAAACTGTTTTGAAACCGGCTGGTGTGTGTGTTCAGGCTTCTGTACCTTCTCCCCGATGGTAGAGGTTGTAGAAAAACATTGCCAGGATGGGATGGATCTTTGAGAACGCTGGCGGCCTTTCCTTGACAGTGGGTCTGGTAGATGGATTCTATAGATGGGAGGTTGGCCTTTGTGATTCTCTGGGCCGAGTTCACCACTCTCTGTAACCATCTCCGATCTTGAATGGTACAGTTGCCACACCAGGTAGTGATAGATCCAGACAGAATGCTCTCGATGGCGCACCTATAAAAGTTGGCAAGGGTATTCACCGTCACGCTAAATCTCCTCAGCTGCCTGAGGAAGAAGAGACGTTGTTGGGTCTTTGTAACCAGTGCGTCCACATGAAGAGTCCAAGAAAGCTTGTTGTGGGTAACCACTCCCAGGAGCTTGACACTCTCCACTCGTTCCACCTCTGTGCTGGTAATGTATAGGGGGGGGCATGAGTAACATCCCACCAAAAGTCAATAATGGGTTCCTTGGTTTTGCAGGCATTGCGAGCTAGGTTGTTCTCAGTGCACCATTTATCCAGGTCTTCCACCTCCCGTCTGTAGTCTGTTTCATTACCATCTGAGATTCGACCGACTATGGTGGTGTCATCAGCGAACTTGTGCCATTAGTCTGGTATTTGGCGACGCACTCATGGGTATACAGTGAGTACAGTCAGGGGCTGAGTACGCACCCCTGAGGGGCTCCAGTGTTGAGTGTTAGTGAGGATGAAATATTGTCCCCAATCTTCACTGATCGTGGCCTGTGGGTCAGGAAACCGAGGATCCAGTTGCAGAGAGTGGGGCTTAGTCCGAGATCACTAAGTTTAGTCATCAGTCTCAAGGGGATAATAGTGTTGAAGGCTGAACTGTAGTCAATTAGGTGGGGGGGACTAGAGGACATAGGTTTAAAGTGAAAGGGGGTAAGTTTAAAGGAGATGTGAGAGGCAGGTTTTTTACACAGAGGGTGGTCAGTGCCTGGAATGTGATGGAGGGGGATATACTTAAAAAGTATCCTGATGTTTAGCCGGGTTTGGGACCCATCACCATCCTGCCTCTACCTTGATTAGGTCTGTGATGGACAACCATCCTCTCTGCTGTCCCTCGTGCACAGGCAATGACTACCCACAGGGGTTGGCCCATTTGGAGCTACAGCTCACCACTGCTGTAATTCACCCTGCAACAGGGTGGGGGCGCTCACAAGGTGGTGCTTGTGTTAGAATACTCGCAACCCAGAGGAGCAAGCTCCCATTGAGCGACGGTTCAAGTCCCACTGTCGCATTAATGGTCCCGATTCATATGCGAAAATTCAAGCAGTTGTTTGTATGCTAATGATTATTATTCTTTTAAATATTGGTTGCTGTTCAGTAATAAACTGAACTGGACTCGTCACATAAATGCAATGGCTATAAGAGCAGGTCAGAAATTGGGAACTCCCCTCCTGACTCCCCAAAGCCTGTCCACCATCTCTAAGGTACAAGTCAGGAGTGTGATGGAATACTCCCCACTTGCCTGGATGGGCGCAGCACCAACAACACTCAAGAAGCTTGACACCATCCAGGACAAAGTAATCCCCGCTTGATTGGCACCACATCCACAAACATCAACTCCCTCCCCCACCAACACTCAGTAACAGCAGTGTGTACTATCTACAAGATGCACTGCAGAAATTCACCAAAGATCCTCAGACAGCACCTTCCAAACCCACGACCACTTCCATCTAGAAGGACAAGGGGCAGCAGATACATGGGAACACCACCCCCTGCAAGTTCCCCTCCAAGCCCCTCACCATCCTGACCTGGAAATATATCGCTGTTCCTTCACTGTCACTGGGTCAAAATCCTGGAATTCCCTCCCTCAGGGCATTGTGGGTCAACCCACAGCAGGTGGACTGCAGCGGTTCAAGAAGGCAGCTCACCCCCACCCTCTCAAGGGGGCAACTAGGGACGGGTAATAAATGCTGTCCCAGCCAGCGATATCCTCACCCCACAAGTGAATCAACAAAAGACAACATGTCTTTTGATAGCATCTTTAACATAATAAAACAGTTCAAATCACAGTTAGAACACAACACCAAGATATGCGAGGACATACTCAGCCAGACGGCCAAACGTCAAGTTGAAGAACGAGCTTGTAAGGTGTGTTTTAACGGAGAAAACGACAGCAGTTTATGAGATGGAAATCCTGAGGTGCAAGAGCAGAGTGAAACCATTTGCTCCATCAAGTCTGATCCACCATTCAATGAGATGATGGCCGATCTGATCACTTCCCTGTTCCATTTTCCGACCTTTTCCCCATAACCCTTACTGCTGACTCCCTTACCGTTCAAAAATCTCTCTGTCCCAGCCTTCAATACATTTAATGTCTACAGACCTCTGCAATAACAAAATCCCAAAGATTCACATCCCTGTCTGAGAGAAGAGATTCCTCCTCATCTCTGTCTTAAATGGGTGACCCCCGTCATTCTGAGATTGCTCCCTCTGGTCCTGGACTCTCCCAACAAGGGGAAACAATCTCTCCGCATCTACCCTGTCAAGCCCTGTAAGAATGATGCATGTTTCAATACTGTTGCTTCTCAGTCTTCAAAACTCCCAACAAGTGTGGGCCCAACCTACTCATCCCCCACTCACAGGAAAATCCCTCCACCCTGAGACTGAGTCCAGAGTGTGGCGTTGGAAAAGGTCAGGCAGCATCCGAGAAGCAGGAAAATCGACGTTTCGGGCAAAAGCCCTTCATCAGGGCTGAGGCTTGTGGGCTGGGGGGTGGGGGGGGGAGGTGGAGAGATAAATGGGAGAGGGGGTGGGGCTGGGGGAAGGTAGCTGGGAAAGCAATAGGTAGATGAGGGTTTGGGGACAAGTTTATAGGTCGGAGTGGGGGGGGGGTGGAGTGGATAGATGGGAAAGGTGATGGACAGGTCAGGAGGACAGTGCCGAGTCAGAGGCTTGGGACTGGGACAATGTGGGGGGAGGGGAGATGAGGAAGCTGTTGAAATCCACATCTATTCCGTGTGGTCGCAGGGTCTCAAGGCTGAATATGAGGTGTTCCTCCTCCAGGTGTCAGGTGGTAATGGTTTGGTGATGGAGGGGGCCCAGGACCTGCATGTCCTTGACAGAGTGGGAGGGGGTGTCGAAATGTTCAGCCACGGGGCGGTGGAGTTAGTGAGTGTGGGTGTTCCAGAGATGTTCTCTGAAATGAACCGCAAGAAGGCATCCTGTCTCCCCGATGTAGAGGAGACCATACCAGGTGCAACGGATGCAGGAGATGACATTGGCAGAGGTACAGGTAAATTTCTGACTGATGAGGAAGGACCCCTTGGGGCTTTGGGCAGAGGTGAGGAGAGTGCTGTGGGCGGAGGTTTTACACTTCCCGCGGTGGTAGGGAAAAGTACCAGGAGTGGGGTGTGGGCTGGTGGGGGGAATGGACCTGATGAGAGTGTCGTGGAGGGAATGGTCTTTTTGGAACGCTGATGGGGTGGGGAAGGAAATATATTTCTGGTGGTAGGGTCTGTTTGGAGGTGGTGGAAGTGGTGGAGGATGATGCACTGTATGCAGAATTTGATGGGGTGGAAGGTGAGGACCGGGTTTTGGAGGGGAGGGATTCAGTCCTTGTTGAAATTGGGAGGGGTGGCTGGTGCATGAAGTGGAGGAAGTGAACTGGAGGGCAACGTTAACCACGAAGAAGGGAAGTTGTGATCACAGAAGGCGGCGACCATCTGGGACTTTGAGGTGGAATTGGCCATTCTGGGAACAGATACAGCAGAGGCAGAGGAATAGGGAATAAGCAATAGCATGTTTACAGGAGGTAGGGTGGAGGAGGTGTAGTCTAGGTAGCCGTGGGAGTTGGTGGGCTTGTAGTATATGTCTGTCGCTAGAGACTGTGATGGAGAGGTCCAGGAAAGGGAGGGAGAGGGTTCCACATCCCATTCCTGGTACTTTTCCCTACCACCGCGGCAAGTGTAAAACATGACAGGTGACTGCTCAGTGCAAAACATCTTTCACACTCTCTTAAAGGTACAGCACATGCCTTCAACTCCATAACACCGTGTAAGGATGGCTGTTTCCTTCCCTCAAGGACATTAGTGAACCAGACGGACTTTCCCCAAACAACTGAAAATGGACTCATGGTTACCCTTAATGCCAGATTTTTATTGAATTCAAAGTCTACCAATTGCTGTGGTGGGATTTGAACCCAGCTCTTTGGTTTCGCAGTCCAGCTACAAGGCCATCACCTCCCAGTCCTTTATGACTGGCCCGAACATTTTCCGAGTGATACATGTGGAGCAGTCCCGTCTGCTTCATCCCTCCTTCCATTTTGACTAAGTGTGTTACATTGGCAGAAGACGGGAAAAATGGAAGGTTGTAAAGGAGCAGGAGGAGGCCGTTCAGCCCTTCGAGCCTGCACCGCCATTCAACGGGATCATGGCTGACCATTTAGACAGGTGCATGGATGGGTTAGGTCTGGAGGGATATATGGACCAGACGCAGGCCAATGGGAGAACATGAGGACTGCAGATGCTGGAGAGTCAGAGTCGAAAAGGGTGGCGCTGGAGAAGCACAGCAGGTCAGGCAGCATCCAAGGAGCAGGAGAGTCGATGTCTCATCAAGAATGTCGGGGGGTAAAGGGGACTGAGTGATAAATAGGAGGGGGCAAATTGGGGCAAGGCAGGCAAATGGGGTGAGTTTAATTGTGAAAACTGGCTGGCATGGGTTAGTTGGACTGAAGGGCCTGTTTTCTCACTGTAGACCTCTCTGACTCGATCTAACTGAGTCCCCTGTTCTTGCTTTCTCCTCAGTCTCTTTAACCTTATCAACGATATCTACTCGCTTCTTGAAAACATTCAATATAGGACCAAGCGATCCTTTCACGTCCAGGCTGTGTTGAGTTCCACCATGATGCTGGCTGGTTTTATGTTTCGGGCAGTTTCCAGCTCATACCAACAATGGAAGCAGTCCATAGGCAGCATTTCAATTCCATTTCTTCCTGATTCAATATCAGTTCGATTATCAGGTTGCTGTCTCCTCCCAGCGAAGGATGAAGCAGTTTCTGACATTGTTCAGTGTTTTATTATGTGGAATATGCAGGAGGCGTCGCAGGCTATAGGTCCCACCAACAGCCATCACGGTGATGGGTGCATTTTGAGGATAAAGGATGAGTTCCTGAGGCTGTGAGAGGAGGCAGATCATTCTGGAACACACCGAAACCTTCAAGCAAAGTAAACAGTTAGACCCCCTCCCTGAATCCACCAAATATTTTTTAAAAAAACCCTTCTGCTTGAAACAGGGAAATTGATTTTCGGTGTTAGATGATGATATCGTTCATAGCGTCGTACAATCATACAGCACAGAGACACACTCTTCAGCCCAACACGTCTATGCTGACCCCGTTTCCAAAATTAATCCATTCCCATTTGCCTGTGTTTGGCCAATATCCCCCTAAACTTTTCCTATTCATGTACCAATCCTTTTAAACGTCGCAATTGTACCAGCTGCCGTCACTTCCTCTGGCAGCTCATTCCGTAAACGTACCACCCTCTGTGTGAAAAAAGTTGCCCCTTAGATCCCTTTTAAACCTCTCCCCTCTCATTCTTCACCTTTAGTGTTGGACTCCCCTAACACCGGGGAAAAGACCTTGGCTCGTCACCTTATCTATGCCCCGCGTGATTTTACAAACTCTATAAGGTCACCCCTCAGCCTCTGACGCTCCAGGGAAAACAGCCCCAGCCTGTTCAGCCTCTCCCTGTAGCTCAAACCCTCCAACCCTGGCAACACCCTTGTAAATCTTTACTGAACCCTTTCCAGTTTAATAACATCAGTCCTATAACATGGTGACAAGAAGTGTACACAGTATCCCAAAAGTGGCCTCACAATGTCGTGTGCGGCTGTAACATGGCATTCCAACTCCTCTACTCAATGCCCCGACTGATGAAGGCGAGTGTGTCAAATGCTTTCTTCACCCTGCTGTCTACCTGTGATGCTACTTTGTACCTGCACCCTTCGATCTCTCCGTTCGACAACACTCCCAAGGGCCCTACCAATAACTGTGTAAGTCTTGCCTTGGTTTGTCATACCGAAATGCAGCACCTCATAATTATCAAAATTAAACTTCATCTTCCAATCCTCAGCCCATTGGCCCAAGTTGGTCAAGATCCTGTTGTACTCTGAGGTAAATTTCTTCACTGTCCGCTATCCCACCAGTTTTGGTGTCATCTGCAAACTTACTCACCTCGTATAATCTCATCCAAATAGTTTCCGAAATGCTAAACGACAGTGGACCCAGCACTGTGTGCAGTGGCCACACTATTAGAAAGACTTGATCACACTGGAGGGGGGGGCTGCGTGCAGAGGAGATTTACCAGGATATCGCCTGGGATGGAAAGTCTCAGTTATGAGGAGGAGAGACCGGACAGGCTGGGATTGTTTTCTCTGGGGCAGACGAGGCAGCTCTGATTGAGTGATACAAAATTATGAGAGACGTACAACGTTCAAAATCACACAACGCCAGGTGATAGTCCAACAGGTTTATTTGGAAGCACTAGCTTCCGGAGCGCTGCTCCTTCATCAGGTGGTTGTGACCTGAGGACCACCTGATTTTTAACGTTGTCCACCCCAGTGCAGCACCTGCACCTCCACATCACGAGAGGTGTAGACGGAGTAGGTTTTCTCCGTGGTAGATGTGTCTAAGAGCAGAGGGCGTAAGCTTAAGGTGAGGAGCAAATGGGTTTAGATTAGGTTCCCTACAGTGTGGAAACAGGCCCTTCAGCCCAACAAGTCCACACTGACCCTCTGAAGAGTAACCCACCCAGACCCATTTCCCTCTGACTAATGCACCTAACACTATGAGCAAGTTAGCATGGCCAATTCACCTGGCCTGCACATCTTTGGATTGTGGGAGGAAACCAAAGTGCCTGGAGATAACCCATGCAGACACGGGGAGAATGTGCAAACTCCACACAGTCAGTCGCCCGAGGCTGGAATCGAACATGGGTCCCTGGTGATGTGAGGTATCTGTGCTAAGCACTGAGCCACCGTGCCAACTCCTGAAGAAATCTGTGGTTTATTTTTCACCCAGAAGGTGGTAGATATAGGGGAAGGTGCTGCCGAGAGCGGGATGGAGGCAGATACTCCCACAGCATTTAAGAAGCAGCTGGATGAGCTCTTAAAATGCCAGGGCAGAGTAGGCTACGGACCAAGGGCAGGTAAATGGGAGCAGTGTTGTTCGGTATTTGTTGGTCAGCATAGACATGATGGGCCGAAGGACCTGCTTCTCTGCCTGTCTGACTCTAAAACTAAAATATGCATCGTGTTTATGTTCCCTCCGTCTTTGTTGTAATGTAACCAAACGTTATGGCACCCGTTCAAAGGTAACAACGGGCCTTTATCCTGCTGAAGCAGAGAGTCTCCCTATCATTCAAGTGGGAGACGCCTGGTGGTTGTTTAACCTGAGGGTCCCCATACCTCAGGCGAGGTGCGAGATTGAGAAAGAGAGTCCTTCACGGTAACCTCAGCTGGTGCAGGGATTGAACCCACACTGTTGTCCCCCAGCAGCCAACATAAAAACTATCTGAAGTAAAATGAGTTGTTGCATGTGCAACACAGCCCCTTTACACTTGAGGAAGAGAAATAAACAAGTAAAATTAGTCATTGCAAGGCTGGTACAATTACAGCATTTAAGAGGCATTTGGGTGGGTATATGAATAGGAAGGGTTTGGAGGTATACAGGCCGGGTGCTGGCAGGTGGGACTAGATTGGGTTGGGATATCGGATCGGCATGGACAGGTGAGACCGAAGGGTCTGTTTCCATACTGTACATCTCTATGACTCTATGTCCAACATTGTCTCCGTCACTTGAGGGAGAAGAAGAAACAAAAACATGAAAGTCTAACAAGGAAATTAAAATGTTGAGGTAAAACCTCGTTATGGGTTTGGGAGCCTCCAGCCCTCCCCCTTGAACGTGTTTCCACATGAAAACCGGACAGTTTGTTACCATCAGTGAATCCGTTAGCTCTGCAGTTGCTTCCTTTGAGGTGTCTGCACAGAGAAGGCCAAGAGCGGCTGCTCCCTTCCATTGGGGGGATGGAGAATTAAAGGGCATCAGTCTAAGATATTTGGTGAAAGAAGCGATGCAGATGTGGGGAGAAACACACCGACACACACAGAGACACACACACACAGACACACACACACGCACACAGACACACACACAGGCACACATGCACATGCACACAGACATACACACAGACACACACACAGACACACACACACGCACACAGACATACACACAGACACACATGCACACACACACAGACACACACCCACGCACTCAGACATACACACAGACACACACACACGCACACAGACATACACACAGACACACATGCACACACACACAGACACACACCCACGCACTCAGACATACACACAGACACACAGACACAGACACACACACAGACACACACACATGCACACAGACACACACGCACACGCACACACAGAGACACACACACGCACACACACACATACACACAGACACACACACAGACACACAGACACACACAGACACACACACACAAACACACACAGATGCACGTAGACACACGCACACATAAACACACACACAAACGCACACACAGACACACACACAGACGAACACACAGACACAGACACACAGACATACGCACATACACACACAGACACACACACAGACGAACACACAGACACAGACACACAGACATACGCACATACACACACAGACACACACACACATGCAGGCACACACACAAACACACACACACGCAGACACAGACACACGCACATACACACACAGACACACATACGCAGACACACACACACATACAGACACACACACATACACACATACACACAGACGCACACACACAGTGAGTGGTCAGCATCTGGAGTGCAATGCTTGATTGTACAATGGAGGTAGATTCAGTGAAGGCTTTCAAGAGGACATTGGATAGATAATAAAACGGAGGGAAGTGCAGGGTAACAGAGAAAAGGCAGAGGGTGAATGCGTTTCTCATTCAGAGAGTCAGTACAGCTACAATGGGCTGAATGGCCTCTAATGCTGTAGCTATCCTATGAACCTATAATCCATATAATTCCAAGACTGTGTAGTTTAATCCTATTGGAATGAAGGTCGACATGCTTGTCTTGCTAGCTGCTTGCTGCATATGCGTACTAACTTTTTGTGTTCCCAAATCCCTCGGAGCATTGTCTTTCTTCGCTTTTAAAAATATTCTCGATTGTTTAAAACAGATTCTCCTGTTCTGATGGCCCGGGTGAATAATCTCACATTTGCTTCTATTCTATTCTGCCTGCCCACTCACTACCTGTCGAAATGTCTTTGCTGCTCCCTTGTGTGTTCCTCACAGCTTGTACTCCCACCCAGCGCTGCATTGTCAGCAAACTCCAATGTGACAGTCAGTCACTTTGTCGAAGTCATTAAGGTGACGCCCCACTGCACATCCATGTGTCACTGCAATAGTCACAGCTGCCAACTCTCAATCCATCACAAAGTCGTTGCCATGAAGGGAAACATGGGTAGTTCTTTGAAATCACCTGAAGATTGCAAGTTGGTACTTTTGAGGGGCTGATGTTCCATCTCTGAGGATGGGGCTCCTCGATAGCATCTTCCATCTGAGGGGTGTATCGTTTTACAGAAAGTGATGGGACAACACCAACAACAACTCGCATCCATATAGTGCCTTTAAGAGTCAGAGAGATGTACAGCACGGAAACAGACCTTTTGGTCCAACCTGTCCATGCCGACCAGATATCCCAACCCAATCTAGCCCCACCTGCCTGCACCCGGCCCATATCCCCCCAAACCCTTCCTATTCATATAACCATCCAGATGCCTTTTAAATGTTGCAATTGTACCAGCCTCCACCACTTCCTCTGGCAGCTCATTCCATACACGTACCACCCTCTGTGTGAAAAAGCTGCCCTTTAGGTCTCTTTTGTATCTTTCCCCTCTCATCCTAAACCTATGCCCTCTAGTTCTGGACTCCCCCACCCCAGGGAAAAGACTTTGCCTATTTACCCTATCCATGCCCCTCATGATTTTATAAACCTCTATAAGGTCACCCCTCAGTCTCTGATGCTCCAGGGACTGTTCAACCTCTCCCTGTAGCTCAAACCCCCCAACCCTGGAAGCATCCTTGTAAATCCTTTCTGAACCCTTTCAAGTTTCACAACATCTTTCTGAAAGGTAGGAGACCAGAATTGCATACAATATTCCAAAAGTGGCCTCACCAATGTGAGGCCGCAACATGACCTCCCAACTCCTATACTCAATAAAGACCAGCTTACCAAATACCTTCTTCATTGCCCTAGCTATCTGAGACTCCATTTTCAAGGAGCTATGAACCTGCAACTCCAAGGTCTCTTTGTTCAGCAACACTCCCCAGGACCTTACCATTAAGTATATACGTCCTTTAACACAGGGAAAAGATCCACAAAGTAAAATTGCACTCCAGAAGTGAGTTTTATTTTTATTAAGAAAGGTTTTCATGGGGTATGGGCTGTAGGCAGGTATATGGAGTTTGGCCACAGATCAGCCAGGATCCCATTCCTGAATCTTCAACTGATACCATTCCGAGATCAATTGGCAATGACAGCCTCAGGTCTTGCTGACAAGACACAAGTGTAACTAGTGCATTTCACTTTTTTACCTTCGCAAGACTGAAAGGGAAAACATATTGTTCATTTGTTCATAAGATATAGGGGCAGTATTAGGCCATTCGGCCCATCGAGTCTGCTCCACCATTTGATAATGGTTGATATGTTCCTCACCCCCATTCTCCCCGTATCCCTTCAACCCATTACCAATTAACAATCTGTCTAACTCCTCCTTAAACTTACTCACTGTCCCAGCATCAGCCGCACTCTGGGGGAGTGAATTCCACAGATTCACAATCCTTTGGGAGAAGTAGTTTTCCATAACTCTGTTTTAAACTTGCTACCTTTTCCTCTTGTCCTAAGTTAAAAATCACCCAACACCAGGTTATAGTCCAACAGATTTATTTGGAAGCACTAGCTTTCAGAGCACCGCTTCTCCGTCAGGTGGTTAGGGGAGTATAAGATCATAGGTCACAGAATTTATAGCAAAAGTCTTGTCCCAGAATGTCCCACAAGAGGAAGCATCCGCTCCATGTCTATTTTATCCTCACCTTTTATCATCTTGAATACCTCAATTTGATCTCCCCTTCTACATTCCAGAGAGTATCGGCCTAAACTGTTCAATCTCTCTTCATACGACAATCCCCTCACCTCTGAGACCAATCTAGTGAACCTCCTTTGAATTGCCTCCAATCCTCTTACATCTTTCCTCAAATAAGGGGACCAACCCTCCAGGTGCAGTCTCACCATTGCCTTGTATAGTTGCAGCAATACATCCTTACCTCGATATTCTATTCCTTTAGCGATAAAACCCAACATTTCATTCGCTGCCTTTATTATCTGCTGTACCGACATTGCTAGTTTTCTGTGACTTGTGAAGAAGGTCACCCAGATCCCTCTGCACCGGAGCACCCCAAAGTCTCACCCCATCTCTCCTGAGATGATGGCTTTGCCTCATGAGGAGAGATTGATCAGTTTAGGCCTATGCTCACTGGAGTTTAGTAAAATCAGAAGGGGTCTCATTGAGGTGTAGAAGATGCTAAAGGGGGTTTGACAAAGTAGACATGGAGACGGTGTTTCCCCATGTGGAACAATCTAGAACGAGATGTCATCGTTTTAGGGTAAGGGGTAGGAGATTTAACTCCTTCCCTGGCGACTTTCTTTGGAGAAAACGTTTCATTTTCAGACGAATTTTTTTATTGCTTTTTTTTTAATCGTATTTTTAATGCTGATTATAGAAATAACTTTTGTTTTTATCTATTTCCAATATTTTACTTGAAATTTTGTTTTGAAGATTCCATTTTCGGCAAAAACGAGATAACTCGTCTTCCCATTTTTAAAATTTTTTTTATTTATTGCTTTTTTTCCCAACTTTATCATCAAAAGTAAAGGGGAATTACACATATGTTTTACTCTTTTTTTAGCATGTCTTCTCAAAAATCTTTTTTTATATTTTTTTTCAATTTTCATAACCAAAAGTAAATGTAAATAAAATACTGTACTTATTTTATCTTTTATTTTACCTCATCTTCCCATACATCTTAATTTCTCTGGCATTTTAATGAGTGATTATTTGGTGTGGTATTTTTCAAAGCATGGTACTACACATAAAGGTACATTACAGAGTCTACACATATATTGTGACTCCTTCCTGACTGGTTTCCCTCTATAGTCACGTTTCAGACAACACACAGCTACCAGACATACGAGTCACCAAGTTTACTCATTTCTAGCTGAGAAGGGCTCAGAAATGCCGAGTATAAACTCGTCTGTGGCTGTTTTTGAAATCATACGTTTTGGACGAGTTTACTCGTCGCACTCTGAGAAAGACAAATCGGGTGAAGGCAAGTTCCTGAAGAAGGGCTCACGCCCGAAACGTCGATTCCCCTGCCCCTTGGATGCTGCCTGACCTGCTGCGCTTTTCCAGCGACACATTTTCATCGGCGAAGACAAGTTAGCGCGTCTTTGCCGGGTAAGGGGCTAAAACAGAGACGAGGAGGAATTAGTTCTCCCGAAGGGGCTCTGATTCTGTGGAACTCACTCCCCCAGAGCTCGGTGGATGCTGGGACGCTGAGTAAATCGAAGGAGAGGCTTTTTAATGAGGAATAGGTTGAATGGGTATGGAGAGCGGGCAGGACAGAGGAGTTGAGCCTGAGATGAGCTCAGCCATGATGGTATTAAGTGAAAGAGCAGGCTAGAGGGGCTGAATGGCCTCCTTCCTGCTCCTAGTTCCGACGAAAAGACAATAGACAATAGGTGCAGGAGCAGGCCATTCTGCTCTTCGAGCCAGCACCACCATTCATTATGATCATGGCTGATCACCCTCAATCAGTATCCTGTTCCTGCCTTATCCCCAAGACCCTTGATTCCACTAACCTTGAGAGCTCTATCCAACTCAAGGGGAGATGCAGTTGAATGAAGGAATTTTGGAACATGGCACAGGGTGGCTGAAAACTGGGCGTGAGGATGCCAACCTTGGCCAGGATTCTTCAGGAAGTGGCGATCAATCTTCCAGACGCTGTGGCAGGCAATCCTGGAGCAAAAAACATCGCGTTGTGAAAAAGAGCGTGTGCTGTCGCCAACCGTTTTCAACAATTCTCTTCACCAGCCACAAAGATGTTGGAAACCGGTGAAAAGGGTCATCCCTCTGACAGTCGGATACAACCGTGCTGGATGGTGGAGTGTCACGTGTTGGCCAATCGGCGGGGAGTGAGATCATGTGGTTAAGCCTCTAGGAATGGATTCGGTCAGAGTTGGCAACTCTGGGTGAGGGTGGGGCTGTTCGGAAACCAGAATCACGAGCAGGATGGTTTTAGGGAAAGCAAGGGTTAAAAATGTGTTGCTGGAAAAGCGCAGCAGGTCAGGCAGCATCAAAGGAGCAGGAGAATCGACGTTTCGGGCATAAGCCCTTCTTCGGGAAACTGATTCCTGAAGAAGGGCTTATGCCCAAAATGTCGATTCTCCTGCTCCTTTGATGCTGTCTGACCTGCTGCGCTTTTCCAGCAACACATTTTTAAGCAGCTCTGATCTCCAGCATCTGCAGTCCTCACTTTCTCCTAAAGCAAGGGTTAACAATGATTATAGACACTTCCCAGGATGGAGGCCAGGCATGGTGTGATGCTTAAACATCAAGAAAAGCATGTTCAGGTATTGGAGGACAGCCAGGCAGTGTAGGCCATGGGTGGCATAATGACTCAGTGGTTAGCACCAGGGACCTGGATTCAATTCCACCCTCAGGCAACTGCCTGTGAGGAGTTTGCACATTCTCCCTATGTCTGTATGGGTTTCCTCCCACAGTCCAAAGATGTGCAGGTCAGGATGAATTGGCTGTGCTAAGTTACCCATAGTGTCCAGGGATGTGCAG
The DNA here is from genome assembly GCF_047496795.1 of Chiloscyllium punctatum. NCBI lineage: Eukaryota > Metazoa > Chordata > Chondrichthyes > Orectolobiformes > Hemiscylliidae > Chiloscyllium > Chiloscyllium punctatum. The sequence continues at coordinate 120,269,620 of NC_092746.1, read as the reverse complement.
GCTAGGAGGGTTAGCCATGGGAACTGCAGGGTTACGGGGATAGGGTAAGGGGCTAGGCCTAGGTGGGATGCTCTTCGGAGAGTCAGTGTGGACTCGATGGGCCGAATGGTCTCTGCCCACACTGTAAGGACTCTAGGTCGGTGGGTGAGTGAGTGTGATGTGGGCCTGAAGCTAATGCAGTTCCTTGGACAGGGGTAAGTGGGATACTGGACATCAGTGAAGCCAGAAGGAACTGAGGTAGCTGCAGCTCCTGGAGGTCAATGAGTGTGAGAGCAATAGGGCTGAGAGGGCTTGGGGCAGGAGACTGGGCCAGGGTTTGGGGTGACCTCCAGTCCCTGTGGGGAGGGGAGGGGAGGGGTGGTTTGTGTTGGAATGATTGAGGTTAGGGGGACCTGTCTGAGATGTCCATTTCCGTGGCCCAAGGAAGAAATGACTGAAGATGACTTTTTGTGATGGTGCAGGAGCCCAGATAAGGGCACCCGGCCCATATCCCTCCAAACCCTTCCTATTCGTATACTAATCCAGATGCCTTTTAAATGTTGTAATTGTACCAGCCTCCACCACATCCTCTGGCAGCTCATTCCATACACGTACCATCCTCTGTGTGAAAGCGTTGCCTGTTGGACTGAAGGGTCTGTTTCCGTGTTGTACCTCTCGATGACTCTATGATTATGTTTCCAGGCTGCACTTAATAAAATGAGAATCTGAGTGTGTGCCAGCGGCATAAGATGGTCCTGAGACAGGGGATGGCACTGAGTGTTTCATTAACTGAGATATTAACAAAGCAATGTCTCATATATCTACTCAACCTCTGAGTGCCAAAAGCTCCATGCACCTTTTAATTATATTCATATTTCATTGTATGACTGCCAGGAACAATTTCTGACAATTTCAAGTGAAGAGGGAGACCTTATTCCCATTGATTGAATTTGCATAACCAGGAGCAGTGGACGGAGGGTGAGAGGGAGATTTTTAACCGATTAAACAGGATTTAAGGGGAATGTTAGCCCCCTCCTGCTCCTTGGATGCTGCCTGACCTGCTGCGCTTTTCCAGCAACACATTTTCAACCCAAGGTGGAATGTTTATTAGTGCAGGGCCTCCCTCCCTGACAGAGGCTGAAACCCCAATTATCATTTTGTTTTTTTTTTAGAAAAGGGGTTCGCATTTACAACTGAAGTGCAGTGACCTGCAAGATGTCAGTGCAAAAGCTGCAGAATAGAATCAGACGGGATTACTCCAGGTTTGATTCCACCCTTGGGCGACTGTCTGTGTGGAGTCTGCATGTTCTCCCCTGTGTCACCAGGTCGACTCCAGCGCTGGGGGTGGTGGGGTGGGGGGGGGGGGGGGGGGAGGGGTGTTGGGGAGGGGGGGGTGGGTTTGGTTTATGAGGAGAGACTGAGTAGCCTGGGATTATGCGCATTAGAATTTCGAAGAAATGAGAAAGGGAATCTGATGGGAATATCCAAAATTATGGAGGGAATGGAGAAGGTAGACGGGGAGGTTGTTTCCACTGGTGGGTGAATCTCGAACCGGGGGGGGGGTCACAATGTCAGAATAAGGGGGACTAGCAGGAAGGACACAGCAAGCCAGGCAGCATCAGCAGGTGGAGAAGTCGATGTTTCAGGTGTAACCCTTCTTCAGGACTCTGAATAAAAGGGAGCAGGTTTCGGACTGAGTTCAGGAGGAACTTCTTCACCCAGAGGGTTTTGAATCTGTGGAATTCCCTGCCTGTTGAAGCAGTTGAGGCTGCCTCATTGCATGCTTTTAAGGCAAAGATAGAGATTTGAACAGTGAAGGAGTTAAGGGGATATGGTGAGAGGGTGGGTAAGTGGAGCTGAGTCCATGAAAAGGTCAGCCATGATCTTATTGAATGGCGGAGCAGGCTCAAAGGGCCGAATGGCCTCCTCCTGCTCCTGTTTCCTATGTTCCTTACGCATCAGCATGGGTTTCCTTCCACAGTCCAAAGATGTGATGGCTAAGGTGGATTGGCTGTGCAAAAATTGACCCACAGTGTCCAGGCATGTGCAGGCTATGTGGATTAGCCACTGGAAATAGCAGGATGGGGGAGGGGGGGGTTGATCTGGGTGGAGGGTTGGTGTGAATTGATGGGCCGAATGGCCTGCTTCTACCAGAGGGACTCTATGATTCTACTGCTTGTTGGTTAGTAGAGACATTGTAGACCGAATAGCCTTCTTCCGTTCTATAAATTCCGATGATTCAGATCCTGAATAACATTTATATGACAAGTCGTGATTCGTCAGATGACATTATCACAAGGATTTAACATGCTCTAGATGTTGGGCAACATGTACTCAGTAATCTCGACTGCGCTAAGATTTCCACTCCAAACCATCAGACCAGACCAAGAAGGAGCAGGAATAGTCCATCTCGCCCCTAGTGTCTTCTCTGCCTTTCACAGCTGATCCGATATTCCTCACGTTCACTTTCCGGCTCTTTCCCTGTAACCCTCCATTTCCCGACTGATCGGGTGTCCTTAGTTGCAGCCTTAACTACAGAAGCACCTCGATTATCTGAACGACACGGGCCGGGTGTATTTTGCTCAGATAACTGAATGTTCGGATAATCGAATGTATGGACAACACGGTTTAGCCAAGCGTCGGGACTTTGCGAACTTGTTCGGATAATCCAAAATTCGGATAATCGAACGCCGGATAATCGAGGTTCCTCTATATACACAAACTCAGACTCATGATGTGATGGAAGGTGGGCCGGAATGGCTCATATTCTCAGACAGGACCCTATGCTTTGTTACAAACAAGGAATTTGCCCAGGGAGGGCCACTCTCAGGGAGAGTCATCCATCCTGTCTCCACGGATGCTGCCTGACCCACTGTGATCTCCAGCATTCGTTGTTTTCAGTCAAGGAATTTGTCCAGGCTTTGATTTAATATATTATTGTCACATGTGCCTAGGTACAGTGAAAGGTTTTGTTTTGTGTGCAATACAGTCAGATCGTACCATACAAAGATCACAGGGTGATTGAACAGTACAATGTTACAGCTGCAGAGAAGGCACACAAACAGTGAGATCAACATTCGGATTAAAATTGGAGAGGTCCATTCCGAAATCTACTAACACCGGGGAAGAAGCTGTTCTTGAATCTGTTGGTTCGTGTGTTTAAGCTTCTGCATCTTCTGCCCAATGGAAGAGGTTAGAGGTGATTGTAACCGGGGTGGGAGGGGGTCTTTGATGATGTTGGCTGCCTTCCCGAGGCAGTGGGACGTGTAGATGGAGCCAATGGATGGGAGGTTGGTTGATGTGAAATGTTTCACATTTCACGGGCAAAGAGTTATGGAGATAAACCTGACCGCCCCATGGCAACACACTGACCAATCAGAGTTTATTCGACTGCTCTGAGTCGAAGCAGCTAACTTCGATTGGCAGTTAACTTTTCCTGCTGCACCTTCGCCCCCAGTATGGTCTTGAACAGTCAGCACCCTCTCCTCATGCTGTATAAATTATCCTCTTTTAAGTTGGGTTTCATTATCAGCACCAAAAGGGCAACTAGGGACGGGCAATAAATTCTGGCCCAGCCTACGATAGCCACATTCCACGAATGAATAAAAAAAAACAGAGGAGTGCAAGCTTAAAGACTTGGACGTTGCCCCCCCCCCCCCCCCCCACCACCCCCTTTCAGATCATTTAAGGATCTGATGATGTGATGTACAGGACATTGAGAACAATGAGGACTTCAGATGCTGGAGATTAGTGTGGTGCTGGAAAAGCACAGCAGGTCAGGCAGCATCCGAAGAGCAGGAAAAAATCGATGTTTCGGGCAAAAGCCCTTCATCAGGAATGAGGCTGGGAATTTCCGGGGTGGAGAGATATTGGTTAGGCCACTGTTGGAATATTGTGTGCAATTCTGGTCTCCTTCCTATCGGAAAGATGTTGTGAAGCTTGAGAGGGTGCAGAAAAGATTTACAAGGATGTTGCCAGGGTTGGAGGATCTGAGCTATAAGGAGAGGCTGAACAGGCTGGGGCTGTTTTCCCTGGAGCGTCGGAGGCTGAGGGGTGACCTTATAGAGGTTTACAAAATCATGAGGGGCATGGATAGGGTAAATAGACAAAGTCATTCCCATGGGGTGGGGGAGTCCAGAACTAGAGGGTATAGGTTTAGGGTGAGAGGGGAAAGATATAAAAGAGACCTAAGGGGCAACTTTTTCACACAGAGGGTGGTACGTGTATGGAATGAGCTGCCAGAGGATGTGGTGGAGGCTGGTACAATTACGACATTTAAAAGGCATCCGGATAAGTATACGAATAGGAAGGATTTGGAGGGATATGGGCCAAGTGCTGGTAAATGGAACTAGATTACGTTAGGATATCTTGTTGGCATAGACGAGTTGGACTGAAGGTCTGTCTCCGTGCTGTACATCCCTATGACTCTATGATTAAAGTTGGCTCGTGTCAGATACTTGGAGCGGAGGTGAACTGTCTGATCCAATCACTGAGTGTGTCCAAGGTGTAAGATATCAAAAATGATAGAACTGAGAGAAAGGACTTAGAGTTCTCCTGGTGTAGTGGTAGTGTCCCTACCTTGAGCTTGGGAAAGGACACAGTGGTGTCACCTGCATTTTGATGAAGGGGGTCAACATACAAATCGCAGTGAGGTGGGGATTGCTGAAGGTAGGGGAGGGGATGGTGACCCCAAAAGCAGCATAAATCAAAACCCTTTTTTGCTGCTATCTCTTTCCCACCTGCCATCAGGATGACACCTCCCCGCCTCCCGTCGGCCCCTCGGAAACGTAAACAGTACCTTTCACTCCTCCTTTGGAGGTGACCACCTGGGCCAGACGGCATATACCCAAAGAGAAAGTGAGGGCCGCAGATTCTGGAGATCAGAGTCAAAGAGTATGACGTTGGAAAATCATGGCAGGTCAGGCAGCATCCGTGGAGCAGGAGAATCGACGTTTCAAGCAGATGCCCTTTCTCAGGATGGATCTATCCAAGATTACTATGGGAAATGAGGGAAGAGATTGCTATGCCTTTGGCGATGACCTTTGCGTCCTCTCTATCCACTGGAATAGTGCCAGATGATTGGAGGGTGTCAAATGTCATTCCCTTGTTCAAGAAAGCGAGTAGGGATACTCATGGGAATTACAGGCCAGTCAGTCTTACGTGGGGGGTGGTCAAAACGAGCCAGTACCCCACCCTCCTCACCTCCATCCAGGGCCCCAAACAGTCCTTCCAGGTGAGACAGAGGTACACTAGCCTCTCTTCCAACCGAGTTTACTGCATCAGATACTCTCGATGTGGTCTTCTCTACATCGGGCAGACCAAACATAAACTTAGGGAATGGTTCGCTGAGCATCACAGCCGGGCCCTCAGAGGCCGACCAGACCTCCCAGTCACCGTCCATTTTAATTACCCTTCCCACTCCCTTTCCAACATGACCATCCTTGGCCTCCTCCATTGCCACAATGAACCAAACCGCAAATCGGAGGAACAACAGTTCATCTTACGCCAGGCAGCCTCCAGCCCGGAGGACTCAACACTGAGTTCCCCAATACCCTCCCTCCCCATCCCCTGACTCCCTTCCCAGCCCCTCTCCCTCCCTTCCACTCCTTCCTGCCACCAACTGGGTTCCATCCTCCCATTGACCAACCAGGCTGTACCCTCCACCTGTCGTCATCTATCCCCACCTCACCACCCTGCCCCCGCCACCCCCTTTACCTGCAGCTTCCCCCGACACCCCCCCCCCCCCCCCAATCCTGAAGAAGGGTTACACCCTAAACATTGACTTCCCCCCCTCCTGATGCTGCCTGGCTTGCTGTGTTCTTCCAGCCTCCTGCCTGTCGAGACCAGGTAAGGATGGCAGTTTCCTTCCCGAAAGGGCATGAGTGAACCAGATGGGTTTTTACACCAATCGCCGATAGTTGTCATGGTTACCCTCTCTGTGCCTAGCTTGTATTTACATCCCACCAAGTATCTTGCTGAGATCTGAACCCATGTCCCCAGAGCATTCACTGGATGTAGTTGGTCACTCAGCCCGAGACATTGCTACAGATTGGGGAAATAGAGGATTGACGTGAACGGGGCAGAGTTACGACTGAAAGCCTATCCCGGGGGTAAGTATAAAGTGAAGGTTGTGTGGAGGGGGTGTCAGTCTCGGAGGGTTAGCAGGGAGAAGGATAGAGTCAGTGGTGAGGGAGTAGAGACAGTAACAGGGATTGAAGATAATGACCGCGGCCTTCCCAGAATGTAATCAAAGGCTACTTCTGTTCTTCCCCGACCGGCCACTGAATAAACAGTCAATCCCAAACTTTGGAAAAACATTTCCAAGAGGAAGGGGTGAGTTAGATGATAGTGGGATGGAGCTGGGTGTTGTCAGCTCACATGTATCTTGTGACGATGGGGCATGTAGATGGGAGATAAGGCAGGGTTAAGGATACATGCTCACATACACTGGAGGGAAGAGGGCAGAAGCTGATCAAAAGGCTAAGATTGGTTAAGATTAGAGTAGAACGGGTCAGGGGCTGGGAACCCTGCAGTGAGTAACTCCCATTCCGAGCTCCCCAAAGCCAGTCCACCATCTCCAAGGCACCAGTCAGGAGAGTGATGGAATACTCCCCACTCGCCCTGGATGGGGGCAGACCCAACAACACTCATTGGATCTTGGAGTCATCCAGCTCGGAAACAGACCCTTCGGCCCAACTTGTTCATGCTAGCCAGGTTTCCTAAACTGAGTGAGTCCCATTTGCCTGCACGTCGCCTGAAAGCCTCTAAACCTTTCCTATCCATGTCCTTGTCCAAATATCTTTTAAACTTTATAATTGTATCAGCCTCTAACATCTCCTCGGACAGCTCACCCCATACATGTGCCACCCTCTGTGTGAAAACATTGCCCCTCAGGTCTCTTTTAAACCTTTCCCCCTCACCTTAAACCTATGCCCTACAGTTTTGGCTCCAGTACTTCGGGGGAAAAGACTTTGGCTATTCACATTATGTGTGTCCCTCAT